>NC_056746.1:55756453-55938953 GCF_019279795.1 Protopterus annectens
TACATATTTTCACAAATTATATTAATCTAGCTTTATAATTATCATAAAGGTTCAGTCATTTGGTGTCCCCTGCCTGTTATTCCCTGAAATTAAAGCTCAGGACATTTTGCACAAAGGCTGCTGGTTAATGTCTCGCACAGCAGGCATTACAACTAAGATACATCAATGAGGTAACATGCAGCTGTGCCGGACTCACAGTACTGTATTTGATTCAATACAGCTAATTTCATTAATTGCATTTCATGGATCATTTCTTTTGATTACTCCCAAACACTTTTAATCCTAAAGCCATAAAGTTGTTGCTGTGGTTGCCACATTTCAGATGAAAACATTATGTTACCAGATTCATAATATTTTAGATTTAGTCTTGATCATAGCATTCTAAAGAAATCCAGACTATTTAATAGCTGATCCAAACACATCAATCACAAAAATGAACATAATATCAGTGGTGCAGTGCCTTAGACCCTCATCTGACTTCACCATGTTCTGCCTGTACTGTTCAAAATGGTTGACTGTGTAATCTTTTATTCAAAGGACATAAAAGTGTTATGTATATTGAAAATTTAAAGCTACTGACATGGTAGTTGTTTGGCTTCCACCTACAATCATTGTTTTTAGCTGAAAAGAAAATCTTATAAAACAACTACAGCTTTCACTTCATTAACAACTCGTTGCTATAATATTTGTCCAAGAAAAAAAAACACAAAGGAACAAGAGACAGACAAAGAAATCACAGCAAATACATACATGCAGTTATATTTGCAATGGATTCTTCTCAAAATTGTTGAAACTTATAAAATGTATTATACCAGAGGCCAGTATATGTAAAATGTCCATACTTTGTATTTGTTCTTTAATTTTCCTAGATACTTCTTGACTTTACTTTCCCGTATAGTCATTTATTATCATTTCTTGTTTTCACTAGTATTATTGCTCATCCTCCTTTATTCAGATTTCATCGCCAGTTTAACTGTTTTACATATACTTACATGTTAACGTGAATGTTAACCTGTTGTTTACCAGAGCTGCTAAACTACATAGCACCCCTTAAATGATAAGGAAAATACCAATATATTGTGGTATTTATAGTCAAACAGGGAAGTGCGGAGCTTGTCCCTTCACCGAAACCCAGAATGCACAGCCACAGAACTACATATAGGGAAACCAACTAAAAGAGCAGAAATTGGGACATCCAAATGACTGTATCATGACTTGAAATGAAGAAATATGAGCACATAACGATAGTGGGAAGCAATTTGTGATTCATCGGCACACGATATGGGGTGGCTCAGGTGGTTGTACCTAGATGCATTTTTTTCTTTTTTCCCACTGTTGTGTGGTTGAGGAGTTAATATGTTTATCTAGGAGTTTGTAGGGACGTTAGGGCAGGGTCTTGCACTGCTGCAAAAAATCAGGTTTTTATGCTATGTTTTTGTGATAACGTTTCTTTTTTCAGTCAGACATGATTCTATGAACTGAGTCTTTTTCTCAAATGGGTTTTCAGTCAAATTCATTCAGTCAGTTGTGATTTAACTGTGATTCAGTCAAATGGGAATTTTGGATGGCGGAACATTATTTTGTTGAGTTCAGAGGTTATTCATTACATAGTAGAGTCACAATACATTTCATAATAGTGTGAGGTGAGCTTGCAGTCCTGCTTGATGAAGTCTATTCACAACAATTGCTCTTGTGAGTTTAATGGTTTATTTTCAACAATGTGTGTGTGCTTTATAGTATGATGAAAAGTGTATCAATGAAATGTTAAGCTATGGCTAGCTTAGTTATATGGATGTTAGAAGTTAAAGTTACAGCATAAGAAACAGCCTTTGTGTATTATTGCATCTTAATATTATTAAAGGAAAACTCCACCCACCACTGTCATTAATCTCATCGCATAATTATATTTTCCCTATAACTTAACCTAGATGTAGCATAAAGCCTTCTGATTTAATTTCAACCTTTTGTCTAAAACATATCAGTTAACAGTCCTATCATTTGTTTAGGCTATTCAAACTGTAGATTGTGTCACAAAGGAGTCTTTCTCAGTATATTTGAGCTAAACTGCTCAACAGATTATATGTAGTTCTTGTGGTAGTCACAAATTACAGTTTTGCATCATGAGATTGTGTCTTGCTGAAATAACTGAAGTGAAGGCATTAGCAACTAAACAGCTATGAAACAAGTAAGTTTTTGGATAAATCGTTAAGTGAAGAGCAGAGATGAGCCAGTTATTTTACAGCACCACATGAATAACCTGCTAAGTGGTCTAGTTTTTGGCCAGTGATGTGTTGCTACTATGCATAATTTAAGGGACACTCTGAAAATAAGATAAAATGAATAATGCATGCCTTATTTCTTTGAAGTGACAGCATTGAGTAACAGATGAATAACAGGGCTGTTACAGTGAACTGTCAAGACACACATCTTAGGAAGAATATCATGGGAAACGCCTGGCAGTTGTTTAAGCACTGCAGGAATGATTATTTCATAAACCCTGCAATTTCAGCTATCTCACATTGTAGAGGGTATAAATGTGTTTAACAAAAATTATGGTCATTCAGTGAAAAAAACTCAGTGCTTTTATAGACTATGACTTACAGTACTCTTGCTTTATTTAAATGCTAAAGAATATGTCCTTACACCTTGAAAGAGTCATATAAAGGGGAAGCAAACTGCAGTCCAGAAAAAATGTAAAATCTATGAAAAACAAATTCACATCAGTCTGGCAGGGCTAATGATACCCCTTTGGACTAGATGAAATTAAAATACAATACAAAACAATAATTCTGATTCATAATATGGAATACAGTGTCAAAAATATGCTGAAAAACATTTTTGAAGTTGCAGGATGTAACTTTTGTTTAAGACTTAGGGCAAAAGGTTAGGACAGTACTGCACATGTATTATGCACTAGTACTAGGCATAAGGGTTGTGTCACATGACACAAATGGTACATGGCTTCACTGCACATGCTCAAGAAGAAATTGCTTGAGTGTCAGTAGCCTGCAGAGAAAAGACTGAATGGCATAATGTCGAATGCTTTTTCCCATAGCAAATCATTGCTGGTGGAATATCTCCCTTCTATGAGTTGATGCAACCACTGATATATATATATATATATATATATATATATATATATATATATATATATATATATATATATATATGTGTGTGTGTGTGTGTGTGTGTGTGTGTTGGGGGGCTTGGCCCCTGCAAAAAAAAAAAAATAATTTTTCACCCTTTTGGATTTTGGGCATTTTTTCATTATTCTGAAAGTTTGACTTTCAGGAACCTAGGGTTTCAAAGCAGAACACAAGTACATGTATTGTACAGAATAGACATTAACAGCAAGAAGGCCATTGACTTTACAGACATTAACAACAAGATGGCCACTGACTTTATCTGTGACCTAACACATAATTTTAAGTAGTAGAATATGATGAGTTCTGAACATAGCTTCAGCTATCAGATTTGTGGTGAACAGATGCACATACTAAAAATCTCACATATCTGGAATGCACAGAAGTAACTACCACATAGCAAGAGTGCACTTTTGACAATGGGACTACACACAGCAGGTTCATTTGACAAGTAAAGTGAAACCTTTCTACGTTAACTGACACTGGTAACATACCCCAAAGCAGACACACATAGACACACTCACACACACATATATGTATGTTTGTGCATATATATATATATATATATATATATATATATATATATATATATGTAGTAACACAGTTGGGTTCAATAGAAGCTTTAATTGCAATCTTGAATGGGGTGATTGTGTGTGTGTGTGTGTGTGTGTGTGTGTGTGTGTGTGTGTGTGTGTGTGTGTGTGTGTGTGTGTGTGTGAGTGTGTGTGTGTGTGTGTGTGTGTGTGTGTGTGTGTGTGTGTGTGTGTGTGTGTGTGTGTGTGTGTGTGTGTCTGTGTTTGTGAATTAGACTTCTCAACTGTCCCTATTTTGGATAAATGTTCCAATCCTCAGGTCTGATTTTCCCCTGCATAAGATGTCTTTGCTTTTAGAGGTCTGTTTTAATATACCCATTTACAATGTTCTGAATCTCCCTCATCAGAAGTGATTATTGAAGCAGTCTAACATACACACACACACACACACACACACACACACACACACACACACTTACAGAAAAAAAAAAAAACACTACATGACCAACATACTAGGTGGCAGCAATAATCTAAAGAAAGAGGACACCATCTTATAACTTTTTTTTTCTGAATCAAAAATAAAAGATCTTGTGTGGTAGAATTTTGTTATACAGTTCATTAAAATCTATCAATTCTACACTGTCTTTTTGATAATGTTCTTATATTTTTGTCATTTTTCTCACTCTTGTTATTCTTTGTCTTTTATCTAATATATACTTTTGAGAAGTATCCTACATTTCTACTTGAAAGAAAAAGAGCTATATTGATATTCAACATTTTATGCTAATTAAATGCCCAGATTTTTTTAGGTGGATGTTCCTATTTCACAAGGGCCTTTGTTCTTATTTTCAATTTCTGCAGTTTGACAAGTAAGGTGTGTGTGTGTGTGTGTGTGTGTGTGTGTGTGTGTGTGTGTGTGTATGCACGCGCGCGATTGTGCGTGTGTCAAACCAGTCAGTAAAAAATGAAAGAAAGATCCAGATAACTAAGAGTGTTCCCTGTGTCATACCTTAAACTTTGTGTTATAGAGACCATTAGATATAAGCAAATGGTCACTTAAGGACATACCAGTATTTAGCTACATGTTTCTGAATGTCCCTGACTTTTCACATTTTAAGTCTTTATTGGTCTATTCACTACACTAAAACCAAATCCCACAAGCGACATGTTGTTCCTTTCTCTGAAATTGACACTACAGCATAAGCAGATTGTTTGATGAAATTTTGGAAGTACGGAGCTTAAGGATTTACCAGTGCGTAAGGTATTTGGATTCTGAATGCCTTTGATTTTCACTTTGTACAACTTTACTGGTACATTTAGGCTAATAAAGCCATACCCTACTAGCTATACTGGTACATTTAGGCTAATAACGCCATACCCTACTAGCTATATTAGCTGAGCTCATCAGTACTGCATAAGTGAATTGTTTGAATATAGTTTAGAAACATATACATATACATACTTACATATATAGAATATAAGAAATAATTAGGGACAAGGCCCCATATTCCTGATAATTTTAAAGTTCTGGATCTGTTAACTTACAACTCCTCAAAATAATTTGGAATAAACATCTTAGAGCAAATGAAGGGGTTCCCCCAAATCATGGAAAGCTGAACTGCGTGCTTCATTGTCTTTAAGTAGGAGACCGGTAGAGTCACATGCAGGTTTATTCACACATCATAGAAAGCCACTATATCCAGTTAGGATGCAGATACTACTCTACTTTTCAGTGGAATTCTCATTAGGTGGGAAGGCTTACATGACTTCGTAATACATATATAACTGACATCCACATCTTTCTGACTGCTAGGAATTTATGTTAAATACTCAAGATTTGTCCTTATTGCAAGCAGGGCAAAGGGGTATGGTTATTTGTGTGTTTGTGTGTGTGTGTGTGTGTGTGTGTGTGTGTGTGTGTGTGTGTGTGTGTGTGTGTGTGTGTGTGTGTGTGTGAGAGATGATCAATCTCATAACACATTGGTTGTCATAGGTGAACAATATGGGACATATGGAAATATATGTCCCCCGTTGTTTACCCATGACCACCAATGGGTAAACAGTGTGTGAAATATGGAAATACATAGTTATACCTAGATGCATGAAGGGCTGCTGAGGTGGTATTCAAATATATGTATATATATATATATATATATATATATATGTATATATATATGGATTCACTTCATAATCTCGAAATACTGAAATATCAGCTTTCAGTATCACGAAACTGTGAAGTTGAATACTCTAAACACCGAACATACACAAACCCGACACCCAAAATCGCAAATCCACAAAACTCCCAAAAAACACACATCGCACACTACAAAACACATACATACACTAACGTACATACCTCCCAACACTTCCCTACATCACATACACACAAACACCTGCACCCCCAACACTAACACATTCACACTGCCTAACACCTACCCTAACCCACACCTCAAACATCCCAACACACTCAAACACACATAAACCCTCCCATAAAACCCTAAAAAAGTACACTTACCTAACACGCTATCCGTACCACGGGTTCGACATTCTGCATTCGACATTTCCAGGGTTCACGGTTTCCATCCATTCGACTTTACAGGCTCGAAATTCTAAAATTCGATATTTTAGCATTTCAAGCATGTAAAGTGAACCCATATATGTATATATATATATATATATATATATATATATATATATATATATATATATATATATCTTCATATGGGTACACTATGTAATCTCGGAATACTGAAATCCCAAAATTCAGTATTTCAAAATTACATAGCCGAAAACCCAAGCACAACTCACAATTCCGAAAAAACACAACCGTGAAATTCAAAATACGGAAACTACACTACACATGCAGTACATACATAAACAAACACAAAACTTCCCCTCACAATCAAAGAAATGCAGCTACACTATAGATAAGCACACACATATATATATATATATATATATATATATATATATATATATATATATATATATATATATATATATATATATATATACATATATATATATATATATATATATATATATATATATCTGTATATATATATATATATATATATATATATATATATATATATATATATGTATATATAAGTAGGAGGGATTATATAGCCAAAGAAATAATTATACATACATTTGTGGACCCATTGTGTTGACTACAATTTTACTTCAAAGGACATGACGTATATAGACACATGCTAACTGCAATATCTTCATGTATGGTAGAATGTGATACAGAGGTAGCTTCTGCACGCATTCTTCTGAAAATGCTCCTTGTGACCACAGTCTACACAAATACTTGACATGAAGATGTCTGTGTTCTGTTGTAAATACCACTCACTATCTAATGATTATTCATGCTGCATGGCTGTGTACACAGCTATGTAACATATGTAGTTGCCATCACTGGGTTGTGTATTAGTTCAGTCATTTGCAGTAACTACAAGTATTGCAATGTGTTATTGTCTTGTATGTAGAACTGTGTAGTTTACAACAAGCTTAGAGAAGCTGTACAGATTTCAGGTTGATAGGTAGGTACTAGGCTATCTGCCCAAAGGCATTTATAAGCCTTGCCAGAATGTGTTGGCTTTCGCTGTCTCCTTAGATTAGTTCCCTGTCCCTCTATCCAGCAGAGCCATTGAAGTGATCCCCGGGGTAAACTTTCTGTTTCCCATCCACTCATCAAGGTTTCTCTTGATGAGTGTTAGTGAGGAGCTCTGCCTAATGTAGATTGGAATCTTTTTGGAATCTTTTTCCAAAGCATGGGAAGTCTCTGGGACAGGAATCTATCCCTCCAGCATGTCCTATTTATTGTTATGGTGAGGTTTAGATCCCTAGAGTGTGTGGCTCAAGGGGATAAGGTTTTCTTTAGGTGGAGCATGTCCATCAATTCTGGGTTGGACATGGCCTTGTATATCAGGCAGAGATTACCTCTGAGTAGGCGGTATGCAACAGAGTACAGCTGGAGTTTTATCAGTCGAGCTGCATAGGGCATTTGTTTGAGGCCAGTGATCCTCTTGGTGAGGTACTTCTGTGGTCTTTCCAGCTCTTGCAGGTGTCTTGTAAGGTACATCCCAAATGGGGCGTTGTACTCTATGATGGGTCTGATGATTGATAAGTAGAGGGACACAATGACCTCTTTTCATCTGGATGCAAACCCTTTTGTGATTAGGTGGGCCACGTAGAAGGATTTTCTAACTGCTTTGGCAATGTGATTATCAAAGGAGAGATTACTATCTACTTGCATCCCCAGATCCCTTATTAGGTCTTCCGTATTTAAGGGACTACCACCTATGTGGTAGTTTGTGGATACTTTGTTTTTTCCAAAGGGGTTGACTATGCACTTTTTGGCATTTAGCTTGAGGCCATGATTTTGACACCAGGTATCCGTCTCAGTGAGACCCTTATGGAGGATGTCTGTGTCAGCCGGAGAGTGAATTATAGCCCCTAGTTTGCAGTCGTCTGCTAACTTGGTCAGCCATAGTCCTCCTGTGTTTGCCTGTACCTCTGAGAAGTATATGCCAAACAGGAGGTGTTCTAGGACTGAGCCCTGGGGAACGCCACTTGTAACCAGTTTAGAGTCGGACCTAGGTCCCGCAACTCTCACCATGTGGGTTCTGTCCGTGAGCCAGTTGGCAACCCATCTTGTAATGTAGGGGTTTATGTTCAGGCTGGTGAGCTTGTCTATAATTCCAGAATGGGGAATGGTGTTGAAGGCCTTTGTGCGGTCTAGGTAGGCTGTTTGTACCACCTTTCCCACCTTTCCCTCATCTATAGCCTTGGTAACTGTCTCAAAGAAGTCCACCAGGTTTAGGAGGCATGATCTGCCCTTAACAAAGCCGAACTGGGTAGGGTCCAGTGTTTGGAGGTTCCCAATGTCTCTGTTAATGAGTTCCATGATGATGCGCTCCATAGCCTTGCAGAACAAGCTAGTCAGGCTTATAGGGTGATAGTTCCCAGGCGTCTGTTGTGGCTCCACCTTTGTGGAGCAGAATAACCATTGCTGTGCGCCACTCTATGGGTACGTAGCCTGTGGAGAGGCTGAGTTTGAACAGTGTGTTTAGGTGAGGGGTTAGTTAGTCTTTGAGCTCGTGTAGGACGCAGCCTGGGACACTGTCTTGTCCCATTGATGCTGTGTTTTTGGCTTTGGAGAGGGCTGTTTTAACCTGAGTGTCTGTGATTTCAGGGGTCTACATTCTTCTGGTATGGCTATGGGCTCTTTTGGGGGTGAAATTTGTGCTGAACCTGTCTGCCAGGATGTTGGCGATATTGGTCAGTTCAGTGTTTTTTGTGCCATTCTGCACTAACTCCAAGCAGATCTGAGCATTGCCACTTAGATTCTTGATATAGCTAAAGAATGCCTTGCGGTTATCTTTGGAATCCTTGGCAATTTTTCTTTCGAAGCTCTCCTTGGATGATTTTTATGAGGGATCGTAGTTTCTTGCTGATACTGATCAGGGATGTCTTCCCTTCTTGGGATTTTACTTTTTTCTGTACTAGTTTCCTCCTTCTATTGTATAGCTTATTTATGGCAAGAGTGCACCAGACTGGTCTCCTTTTCTTGGAGGAGTGAGTCTTGGTTTTGCTTGGGATAGCACGATCCATGCATTCTTGTAGGTGCCTATAAAGTCCATTAGTTAAGGATTTTGCAGCTTGGACAGCATTATCCCTTATTATGGGGGCTTTGAAACTTTCCACCTCGGTCTTAAGTAACGTGACGTTTGCTTTTGAAAAGTTTGTCACAGTGGTTTCCTTGTCCGGGGGTGAGGGCGGAATGTGGATATCCAAAGTGATTTGTTTATGGTCAGATCTAACCAGCAAGGGTTTACCTCCATTGTGGAACACCAGTCGCCCATGTTGATGAAGACCAGGTCCAATATGTTTTCACCTCTGGTGGGAGTGTTGACCAGTTGATCCAGGGCGTTTGAGTTTATAAACTCTTTATAAAGTTTATAAAGATGAGTCTTCTCATATACTGCATGGGGGAATTATACAACCTGATGATGCAGTAATGTATCCCTTGTCCTTCTTTATATCCAGGTGCTGCACAGATGTGAATGAGCCTGCCCTGGATGCTCCATAAGCAGCATTAATTAGAGAATACAGAAATGCAGGTTCTATTTTTACAAGAGGTGCAAGGAATATGAGTGTGTGCATGACATGAGGCTTACCTTTGCCATCACTCTGCTATTGTCCTGGGGATATTCTCCATTGATAAATCCACACATTACACCACTCCACTTCATATACTCTCCTCCACCAGCACTATAACTGAACTGGTAGACAGCACTACGTTGCTTGGTATCACAACAGATTGCTCCCTAAAATATGACAAACACATTGCCCTTACCATAAAAAAGGTAGATATCAAGCTCGGCTGCCTGTATACGTCAAGAACAGTCCTCACCCCTTCCACTAGACAAGACATAGCCAGAACACATCTTCTGTCAACTTTGTTGTATGCGTCCCCCATTTTCATTAATCTTCGAAAATCTGAGCTGTCCAAACTAGCGGTTTGCTACTATAAATTAGCTTGTTTTGCTGCAGGCCTCCAAAATAGATGTCACTGTACATCCCTGAAACAGCTACACTGGCTTGAGTTACCTAACCTACTATCACTTAACCAACTCACAATTGCTCATAACACCCTACATCATCCTGAAGCCTGTCCAGCTTTAATTAACCCAGTTCAACCTTATAACACTGACCGTACCCTCTGGTAATCCAATAAACTACTACTAAAAGTTCAGAAATCCAGCAGGTCTTTCAGAGACTCCTTATTCACAAAACAAATTGCAAAAATATGGAATTGTAGTACCCACATATACTAATTTCTCCAACTATCACCCAATTTAAACTCCTTCTTAAAGAACATCTAAAAAGTAAATGGCTCTGTTGCTGTATCACCCCTGGATAACTTTCTCTCCCCTCATTCTTTGCATTTTTGTCCTTATCTCAAACCTCCTACAAAATCTCCTCTTCCCCTGACCACTTTGCATCTGAGACTTTCTCTGCTGATGGAGTGTAGCTTTTCTTTTCTTTCCCTAAAGCTAGGATTTACTGTAAAATCTGTATACATTATATCTGCCTCAGCTATATACCTATCTTACTTTACTTGCTGTTTGCATTGTATTAGATGGTCTGTTATATGATTAATATTAGATGACTTGTTATACATTTCTACTGTCTGTTTGGTAAATACTATGTAACTGTATATAGTAATACTGTACACTGTACACTTTAATTTCTGTTTGACTTGTTAAGTCTGTTACTACAGCTTGCTTTTGGAGATTTTCTCTGCGGGCCTTCGCAGAAAATGGGCCGATGGCCCAGTCAGACTACCCTAGTAAACTAATGTAAAGTGAAATAAAATAAATAAATAATATGCAACAAAGGTGTACACATGTCATGGGTGAGAAGTGTATAGGTGTGCATCATTTCTATAGGAGGATATCAATCCTATCCTACAGCGTTTCCAAAGTGCACCAGTCACTCTAACAGTGCTTTCCGGCTCTGCTCTACAAATACAGCTTTGGATAATGGGATATGTTATACACATTTAGCCTTGTTACACACAAAACAAGGTACACACACATATATATATATATATATACATATATATATATATATATATATATATATATATATATATATATATATATATATATATATATATATATATATATATATATGTATGGATTCACTTTATAACCTCAAAATACTGAAATATCGAATTTCAGTATCTCAAGACTATAAAACCGAATCCACAAAACACCGACACAAAAAAAACGCGAAATTCACAACACCGAAAAAACCGCACACACTATACCACACATACACCACAACACCCACATCACAACATAAACAAACAAAACTACGCACATACACAACTCATACACACATAAGCAGGGGGCAAGCCCCCCTGCATCCCCACACCCCCCCAACTTATATATACTAACTCTGAGATCGCACAAACACAAAAATAAAGCCAACTCACACACGCACGTTCTCCGACCCCTCACACACACATCAAACACATCAGCACACTCACACAAACTCTAACTCCCACTCAAAACCCTTAGAAAACAATTACCTGACATAACACCTACATCCACACACGGCACCACGCACCATCAAAACGCAATCCCGGACATTACGCAGCGTAAGGTCATAACCACGAATTCGACATATATTCGAGTTTGCGATTATCACCTTTTGCTATTTCTAACATTCGGCTTTATAGTCTCGAGATACTGAAATTCGACATTTCAGTAATTCGAGGTTATAAAGTGTTTCCATATATGTATATATATATATATATATATATATATATATATATATATATATATATATATTTACCTTGTTTGGTGTGTAACAATATATATTATATATATTTTATATATATATATATATATATATATATATATATGTTATACACATTTAGCCTTGTTACACACAAAACAGAATATACATACACACACACATATATATATATATATATATATATATATATATATATATATATATATATATATATATATATTCACTTTATATGCTCAACATCCTGAAATATCAAATTTCAGAATCTCGAGCACATAAAGTGGAAAACCTAAAACACCGAACACTCAGAAGTGCAAAATTCAAAATCTCTGATTTCAGAAATGTTGAATTAGCGGTTCTGGTGTTGTGCTATGTTCATGGATTCAGGTAAGTGTTTATGTTTTAAGGGTTTCGGGTAGGGGCTGAAGTGTGTGTTAGTGTGTTTTGTTACTGTGGTGAGTGTGTGTGAGGGGAATGTATCTTGTGTGGTGGTGTTTTGTGTGTTTGTGTATGTAGTGCGACCTCGGAGTTAGTATATTTAACTAGAGGGTGTGTGTGTGGGGGGGGCTGCAGGGGGGTCGCAGCCCCCCCTTCTTGTAGTTAGGATTGGGTTATGTGTTTATTTGTGTGTTTGTTTGTGGGGAGGATGGTGTGTGTATGTGTATGTGCATGTGTGTGGTGTGTGTGTTGTATAGAAGTCGGGATTTTGAATTTCGTGTTTTGAGTGTTCGTTGTTTTAGGTTTTCAACTTTATGCGCTCGAGATTCTGAAATTCAATATTTCAGGATTTTGAGCATATAAAGTGAATCTGTATATATATATATATATATATATATATATATATAGTGTTTATATTCAGTACAGTCAAAAGCATTAAAAACATGATGAAGCAGGTGAGCAATACAGGTCAAAAATGTCCAACTGTAGTTGTAAATCTGTAGACACATCAACAATGGTTCATTGTGGTTGTAGAAGGTTATGATATGACTACTGCAAGCCTCTGTCTGTGCAATTAGAACACCATAGGGTTTTATATTTTACAACAAATGTATTGTGTTCAGATTTTTATGTTGGTAAAATAAAAAGAAAGCTGAGTGATAGAATATACAAACACCTTTTCATATAAAAAATAGAAAAATGCTGATGGTTTGCATAAACATGCAACAGGATGTGCCGAGTTTAAAAAATATATATTTTTTTTATAGATAAAGTGACTTATGATATAAGAAAACTTGCACCACACCACACTCATCACATAGTCTCATTAAATCTACACCACCAAAATCCACACATAGAAACACAAACAACATTCGCGGAGGCTCTCAATAATAATCTGCTCAAGCAACAGAGACCTTGAAAGCAGAAATGCAAGCAACCTCCACCCCCCAAAACAACCCAAATGACACATAGCCCACAAACTCAGTGTGCCACTCAACCACAGCCAATAAGGCAAAACAATGTACCCAACACGCTAGTCATAGGTGACTCTATAGTCAGGCACACTGATGTCCCACTCACCAGGCTAAACAAGGAGAAGGTTACTGTCAGCTGCCTGTTGGGTGCCAGGATCTGCCACATAACCCACGCACTCAGGTCACTTCACAACAAGTACAAATATGACTCTGTCATTGTCCGTGTTGGTGTGAGCAACCTGAGACTTACCTCCCTGGACTACATGAAAAGAGACATGGAAGAGCTCTCCGATCTTGTAGCCTAGGCAGGTATGACCCTAGCCCTGAGTAGCATTCTGCCATCACCCAGAATGATACCGCAGTACAAGGACAAAATGATTGACTTCAACAATTGGCTAAGCTTCTGGTGTCATTCTAAAGGGGTCCAGTATCTGTCTGCCTGGGATGACATGGTCGACAGACCACAATGCTTTGCCAGAGATGGCCTGCACCTGTCACCACTGGGATTCCAGATACTGGCTAAGGTTCTTGCCACCCCTATAGTGCCTTTTTTAGGCAAGGTTCAAATGACAAATTCACCACCATAACAGGAACAGGCAAGCAAAAAATGAGGGTGATGCTACTCAATGCTAGGAGTCTAAATCTCAAAATGCACTCACTCAAGGCACTCCTTAAAATGGAGAACATTGATATCTGTGCAGTGACTGATACCTGGTTCAAGACTCCAGAGAGCCACCCTGCACTACCAGGCTATAACTCATACCACACTTTTCGGCCATGTAACCTGGACCGGAACACCAAAGGCGGAGGTGTGTCCGTAGTCATTAAGGATATCCACATCTCCAGGCCAGTTGCTCAGCATAATGCAGCCGAGGTTATCCAAGTGCAACTAACTCTGGGCAAAACTGCAATGCAAAATTGTAGCTTGCGACAGATCCCCCACTATTGCCCAGGATTCCCACTCCTCTTTTCTTGATGTACTGGAAAATATTAAGGTTCAACCAAACACACTAATGATGGGCGATTTCAACTACCCCACCATTAACTGGGAAAACTACTCATGTACCAACTCCTTTGCTCAATGCTTTCTGGAATTCATAAACTTCAATGCCCTGGATCAACTTATCCACACCCCCCACCAGGGGCAACAATATCCGAGATCTAGTCATTTCCAACATGAGTGACCGGTGTTCCACACCTAAAGCCAACTCCTCATTGGTCCGATCCGACCATAAGCTAATTACCCTAGATATCCACATCCTGCCCCCACCTCCATTAAGGAAACCACAGTAAAAAATTTCTCCAAAGCCAACTTCATGCTTCTTAAGACAGAAGTGATGAACTTGATGACACCCATGCAGATGGACAATACAGTTACGACTACTGAATCCTACACAATTGCACTTTATAAGCACTTACACAAGTGCATTGATCATGCTATCCCAAACAGAACCAAGACGCTATCCTCCAAAAAAAGGAAGCCAATCTGTTGGTCCCCTGCCATAAACAAACTGTAAAACAGAAGGAAGAAACTGTTGCAAAAGAAAGTAAAATCCCATGAGTGGAAGAGCTCACTGGTCAGCCTCAGTAAGAAGCTGCGATCCCTGATAAAATCCCCCAAAGCTAGTTACGAAAACAAAATCACCATTGATTCTAAAGACAACCACAAAGCATTCTATAGCTATGTCAAGAATCTCAATGGCAACACTCAGATCTGCTCTGAGTTACAGCACAATGGCACTAAATATACAGACCCAACTGATGTTGCCAACATCCTGGCAGATAGGTTCAGTGCTAACTTTACCCCCCTCTCACCCCCTAAAGAACCCATCTCTAAACCGGACGAATGCAAAGTTCCTGTAATCATGGCTGCACAGATTAAAACAACACTCTCCAAAGCCAAGAACACGGCATCCATGGGACCAGACAACTTCCCAGGCTGCATTCTATATGAACTACAGAACGAATTGGTACCCCACCTAAGTCCCATGTTCAGTCATAGCCTCACCTCAGGCTTTATACCCGCTGAATAGCGCACAGCAACGGTTATCCCACTCCACAAAGGGGAAGCCACCATGGACCCTGGGAACTACTGCCCCATTAGCCTGACAAGCCTGGTCTGCAAGGCCATGGAATGTATCATCATGGAACTTATAAACAAAGACATTGGTAATCTCCAAAATCTGGACCCCACCCAGTTCGGGTTTGTAAAAGGCAGATCATGTCTCCTAAACCTGACAGACTTCTTTGAAGCAATCACCAAAGCCGTAGATGAGGGTAAGGTGGTTCACACAGCCTATCTAGATCTTGCCAAGGCTTTCAACACCATCCTCCACTCTGGAATTATAGATAAACTCACTAAACAAGGCATAAATCCCTATGTCACAAGATGGATTGCCAATTGGCTCACTGACAGAACCCACACTGCGAAAGTAGCAGACTCCAAATCCGACTTCAGACCAGTGACAAGTGGAGTCCAGGGTCTATATTAGAACAGCGAGGTTTAAAACCTTCGAATGTTCTAATATCAAACCCTATGGAGCGAAAGCTTAAAATATCCAAGAAACAGAAACCCAAATTCTTTCCTAGGGAAAGATTTTGGTTGTCCGTTTCTGTTGCTTCGGTATTTTCAGCGCTGTGGTGGAAAGTTATGGGTCAGGTTCAGATAAGTGTGCAATTGTTTGGATGTGAGGGTTAGGGTGTGTTAGGTGAGTTAGGGTTAGGGAGCGGGTGAGGTGAGTGTGCGATAGTGACGGACCTTAGGGTTAGGGTTTGGGTTAAGGTAAGTGGATAGTTAGTGGTGTGTGTATAGTTTAGTGTAGGGTTAGTTGTAAGATTTTAGGTGTATGTGTGTGGACTGATGTTTGTTTGGTGTGCTTGTGTTGTGTGTATGTGTTTTGGACCAGCGATTTTTTTCCCTAGGGAAAAAAAATCACTGTTCTGACAGTTTCAGATTGTAAGCTTTCGCTTACATAGGGTCGATTAATCACTGTTCACTTCTTTAAGAGGTTGGTGATCTAATATAGACCCGAGTACCACAGGGGTCAGTCCTGTGTCCTCTCCTGTTTGGTATCTACTTCTCTGAAATACAGGCTAACACAGAAGGTCTTTGGCTAACAAAGTTTGCAGATGACTGCAAACTAGGAGCCATAATCGAAACTCCTAATGATGTGGACATCCTACAAAAGGGCCTCACTGAGACAGATGCCTGGTGTCAAAGCCATGGCCTCAAGCTCAATACCAAAAAGTGCATTGTCATTCCCTTTGGTAAAAACTCTGTACCCATGAACTACAACATAGGTGGTAGTATACTTAACACTGAAAGTGTGATAAGAGACCTTGGGACACAGGTGGACAGTAGTCTCTCCTTTGATAATCACATCACCACAGTAGTCAGGAAATCCTTCTACATGGCACACCTCATCACAAAAGGTTTCTCATCCAGAAAAAAAGAGGTCATTGTTCCCCTCTACTCATCACTCATTAGTCCCATTATAGAGTACAATGCCCCTTTTGGTATGTACTTCACAAGACATCTACAACAACTGGAAAGGCCAGAGAAATACCTCACAAAGAGGATTACCAGCCTCAAACAGATGCCCTATGCAAACCGTCTCAAAAAACTCCAGTTTTACTCCATCGCATATAGCCTACTCAGAGGTGATCTCTGCCTAACATACAAAGCTATGTCAAACCCAGAGCTGTTGGACATGCTCCACTTAAAGAAGTCCCAATCCCTCCGAGCTACATGCTCTAGGGACCTAAACCTTGTCACCACAATAAACAGAACATGCCGGAGGGATAGATTCCTGTCCCAGAGACTTCCCATACTCTGGAATAAACTACCTATCTATATCAAACAAAGCTCCTCATTAGTACTCTTCAAGAAAAATCTTATGACTGAATGGGAAATAGGAAGTTCACCCCGGGGATCACTTCTGTGGCTGTGCTTGACAGTGGCATAGGAAAATAATTTTCTTGGGTGGCAAAAGCCAGGGTACCTTTTTGGCTGGGCTTGTGTAGGCCATAGGGCCGATAGCCTAGTACTTACCTATGAACCTATAAGAGAATGGGATTTGGAAAATTTTTGGAGTACAAAGAGTTAAGTTGCCAAGTTAGATTAGATGACAACAACAACTCTGGTTTAAATAACACACTGTCTTTAATGAGAGGTCATTGAAAGTATAAAGATTTGGTTAAAAGTTGAGTTTCCAAATCGCATTTGGTTTTACAGCATTTTTATTAAATGGGATAGAAGAATAAAATAAAACAAAGGGGTGTACAGCATGTGTTGATATGAATTGTTGTGATTTTTTTTCTGATGTTTTAAAGGTTTAAAAGTATTATTAATATTAATGACTTCTTGAATTTGATTAGGTGGTAAATGTTATAAATTAGTGATATAATTCAATGAAGGTATACTCTAAAGAAATCTCAGTTAATACAAGGGGATGGAAATGCCTAGTATTGTCTGTCTGTATTGTAAGTCTTGTTAAGTCCTCCAAAGCTAATTGCAAAGCAAAAATAGCCTCTCTAGCCAAGGTCAGTGACAAGACATTCTTTAACTATGTCCAAAATCTAAAAGTGAATACCCAGCTATGCACTGAACTAGTTGAGGATAGCACCACCCATACTCAACCAGAGGCAATGGTTAACCTGCTAGCTAACAGATTTGGAGCAAACTTCATCCCGTTGTCCCCTCCATTCATTCCCCAAAGTATACCTGCATCATTTTTCAGCCTATTATTTCAAGAGAGCAGGTCATCTCAGCATTTTCCAAGGCCAAACACATGACACCAATGAGACCAGACAACACCCAAGTTTGCCTTTTAAATGAATTAAAACATGACCTAGCAGACCTACTTGGATTCCTGTTTAACCACAGCCTACAAACTGGCTATGTTCCAGTGGAATGGAAGACGGCAACTGTAATCCCTCTGACAAAAGGATACCATCAACCAACCCTGGGAATTATAGGCCCATAAGCTTGACTAGCCAATCTGCAAGGCTATAGAAAGAATCATTATGGACCTTATTAACAAGGAGATAGGTAATCTCCAAACTCTGGATAAAACCCAGTTCGGATTCATTAAAGGTAGTTTATGTCTGTTAAACATGGTTGACTTTTTTGAGAAAGTCACCAAGGCCAATATGAGGGAAAGGCAATGCATACCACCTGTTTTGACCTAGCCAAAATATTTGACACAGTCCCCCACTCAAGTATTATAGAGAAACTCTCCCAGTTAGGAATTAACCCCTACAGTACCAGATGGGTAGCCAACTGGCTCATTGACAGGACACATACTGTCAAATTTGGTGACTTCATCACTAGCAAATGGCCAGTCACCTGGGTTCTGTGCTGGACTCCTTGCTGTTCACAATTTATTCCTCAGAAGTCCGAATAAACTTGGATGGTCCATGACTGAATAAGTTCAGTGATGATTGCAAACTGGGAACAATCAATGAACCCCCCTATGATGTTAATATACTGCAGACAGGGTCAACACAGACAAATGATCAGTGTGAAAGCTACAGATTAAAGCTTAAATGCAAAAAACTGTATTATTATTCCCTTTGGGAATGCTGACATCCCTGCTAATTACAGTATAGAGAGTCACCCCCAAGCGTATGTCCAGTGGTACGTGATATGGGTACTCAGGCTGATAATCTAAACTTTGACCATCATGTATTCACAGTAGTGTTGAAATCCTTCTATGTGGCACATCTTATAAGTAAAGGCATCAATCACATCTAGATCTAAGGATGTTATAATTGCATTATACTCAGCCCTCATCAGACCAATAATTGAGTACAATGCTCCCTTTAGCATGTACCTCACCAGACACCTGCAACATTCAGAGAGACCAGAGCGGTTTATCACCAAGAAATTACAGAGTACACAAAACAAGTATTATGTGGAAAGACTGAAAACCCTGTCATTGTATTCTGTTTCCTACAGGTTGCTAAGCGGTGGTCTGTGCCTGGCTTACAGGGCAGTCTCTCACCCAGCAGTGATGAAAATGCTACATTCATAAATCAAACTGTAGGAGGGTCACTCTCTCCAGGGATCTTAACCAAGCCTCTGACATGAAGATGTCATGCAGGAGAGATAAATACATCTCCCAGAGACTGATATTTCTCTGGAACAAGCTTCCAATTCCCATGCAACAGAGCCCTTCCCTGAACCTCTTCAAATGCAACCTAAATCAATGGACAGGTGACCACAAGTTCACTCCTGGTGTGGTGCCCATATCCCTCTTGGACAGAGGAAATTGTTATCAGCTATCATAGACCCTTACCTCTGTGAACATTACTCAACTAACCACCAACAACTGGGGGAACTCGGGATAAATATCGTTGGGTTTGTAAGGTCTCCAGAGTAGTAACATAGTTAACGCCTATGAACCTATGAACCTATGTGTGTTAATATTAATATTATTAATGTTGTTTTTACTCCATCTTCACCAAGGTTTTTTTTTTTTTAATTGTGTTGCCAAGCATATTTCTGTGAATGTGTGAGTTGCAAGAGTGTTGTACCATGGCTAATATTTCTAGCTTTTCTAGCTTTTGCTATAGGTGCAACTTAATAGGTGGTTATAAGGATAGCATACTTGCAGGCAGGGATAGATAGCTATGTGTATTCGGATAGACAGTTCTGTGTATTGGGATAGGCAGCTATGTGTACTGGGATAAATAGCTATGTGTACTGAGATAGACAGCTCTGTGTATTGGGACAGGCAGCTATGTGTATTGGGATAGATAGCTATGTGCATTGGGATAGATAGCTATGCATATTGGGATAGACAGTTTTGTGTAAGAATACTTGGCACAAACACCTGTAAATGTAGTGCCAATGATGTCTACAGTGGACACCTTGTCTCTTTGACAGTTCTGTGTATTAGGACAGGCAGCTATGTGTATTGGGATAAATAGCTATGTGCATTGGGATAGATAGCTATGCGTATTGGGATAGACAGTTTTGTGTAAGAATACTTGGCACAAACACCTGTAAATGTAGTGCCAATGATGTCTACAGTGGACACCTTGTCTCTGTGATATGTACAATTATGGTATGTAATTGGATTGTTGGATAATGTTATGGTTATTTTGTATACATTTTCAGAGCAAAATATGTTTTGTGGTGCCTGGTGCAGCTCCCTTATTTGTCATCCTCTTACTCATTTCTAAAAATGGGTGTGCTCTTCTCTGTGGTTGAGGAGCAAAAAACAAACAAAAAGTCTTCTGAGCTCAATAACAAAATAATGTTCTTGCTTTTAAGTAAATGTAGCAGTCCACTTGCTAGAATTGTAATAAGTGAATTGCAACATCCTATTCTTAATACCATACATGGGATGCTGAAGCAGTATTGGCATTTTACTCTACAACAGATTAGCATCTGCCAATCACCACCCCGACACCTTTGACAAGGACAACTGTCCCTTTCATCCCACAATAGCTACTCTTCTTGACATTACTATCCAGTAATTTGCATAACACCAGTGATGCATCCTGGCTTACACAGATGGAAGACGTGATAAGGATTAACACAGTTTTGCTCACTGCAACATTACTGTTATGTTCTATAATTTGACATGTGAATATGAGAATGTATTTTGTAATTCTTTTGCATGACATGTTACTTGTCACAAATAAGTTATGTGAGGGATATACATACACATGCCACTGTAAGTATTTGTCAAAATAATTGCATGTGTATAGCATGCATTATTGTACATTTTATATATTATTTGCAGCACTCCCACTGTTGTATTCTTGCAGTTATGTCATACATGTGGAGTGTATGGTACCACAGACATTGCTACATACTGCATTGTGTGCATCTGTTGTTAATTCATATGCCTATCTTAATTAAAACCACATCATTGTAGACTGTGATTTGCACCCCATCATCTGCAGTGCACTACACCTGTGGCATTGCCAGTTGTATTATATTCAACCATCAGACACAACCATATGCTACATGAAAACTCAATATTGTAAGGTCCTTTCATCAATGTGCATCACCTGTATTAAACCATCATATCTAATGATAAACAAGCACATCTTTGGGTTGGTCTGAATTTGAAGGCATGTGCAGAACTGTATACTTTGCAATTATCAATTCATACAGGAAGTCAAGTGCCACATTAAATGTCTGACATTCGATGTGGGAGTCACCTTCCCTGTGAAAGATGGAGTATCTCGTATCAAAGCATTATCATTATATGGCTGTCATGTGTACCACCATGTATGTTTTCCAATGTTGCTCATATTGCGATTGTCAGGTTATAACAGATGACTTGAGCTATGTTCTTCTGCGCATTCCTTACAGCAAAACAGGACATCATATAGAACATAGATGTATACATATGTTTCAGCCCTATGGTATGATAACTAGCATGCTGCAACCTACATATGTCATTGAGTCACTCTACTGATGTATATTTGCATTCTCTATTCATATTTGTGGCACACTGTATCTTATATGTTCCATATCTGTGAACATTTGTGTCTGTCCAGTAGTACAGTTATGCATGACATACTGTACCACCAATCAGGCTCCTGTCCTATCAGTGCCTGTGCAGTATGCAGGTACATAACACGTTAGTCGTTGTACTTGATGCACTAATGTTATCCATGTACATGTGGTTACTGCCAATCTTGCAGTGTGCAGCCACATGTGTTACATTAAAAGATGCTACCTATACACGTGTATTCCAAGCATTGACTGTATATGTTGTGACACGTGCACTCCTGACATACATTCCTGCATTGATAACTGTTGCATGCCATGTGTGAGTGCATAATATTTTACCTGCATGTAATCTTCTCATCTCAGTTTCCATGTGAGAAAAGCCCACCTTCAGGAAGACCCCAATAGTGATGATGTCTGATGTTGAATATAGTGGAGAATGACACAGAGGAGTTGGGACCAGCTGCAAAACCTGTACCCAGGCCATCATTCCTGCGCATGCCATGGATGTTCTCAGCACCAGTGATATGGACTAATGTGAGGACATATGGCAAGTCATGAAAGAGATATTCCAGGAAAAGATGAAGGCCATGTTCCATGATAGGCATAACTCTCAACTGTACAGATTTTCACAGAATGTCCAGATTCTTGCTTCAGACAGGCTCAGGGTAATGGTGAGAGTCATAGGACAAGCTTTTAAGAATGCTGACTTTTCTGGGGATGGTCATCACATCCTTCTCAGCCATTTATATTATCTGTATCCTCCATATCCATATCCTTCAAACCATTCTTGTGTTTTAATGTCATGCGCAATCCATTTTATGTACACACATGTTAGCATGCTCACAAACACATGCACACACACACAAACACACACACACACACACACACACACACACACACACACACACACACACACAGACACATGAAAACACCTTTTATGTGTTGTTGTGATCATACCAGAATAATGATATCTGTTAGTTATACAAACATTTTATCAATGGCCCTTGACATCTGCCAGACTGATACTCTACTATCTCCATCTCTGTGTATCTACATTCCTCATGTGCATTTACACTACTGTGCCAGGGTAGTAATGTTATTCCTGAATGCTCTCTGTAGGGCTTTGCTATCTTGGTAGTGTCTCGACATTACTGTATGAAGAAATATAGACTGCCTTCTGTTGGTTTCTTGCTGTTACTTGCATTTACATGCATGCATACCACAGTATATTTAACTATTTATTGTGACAAACTAGTCTTATTACTGTATTGTACTAAGTGTGATAAATACACTGAGACAAACTGTTTCAGTTAATATGACTTTACTATAACATTTTCCTTTAGCATGCAACACAGATGCTGTCATCTCTCTATGGCAAATTCCCAAAGCTTGTTTATGCACACTCATATTTATACCAAAAAGTCTGATGTTTTTTCTCAGTCTGATGTATTACAATCTTCCTTCGTATAACACTTTTCTTTGTTCCTCTAATTTATGATTTGTCCTTAATTCTTTTTCAAGTTTGGTGATCTAAGGAAACTCAGTCTTGCATTATCTCAAATGCGGTGTTCCAGCACTATCTGTTATCTTGACTGATGTTACATCTCTTTACTTCGTTGGTGTATTTCCAGCTGCCATCTGCACAGTTATTTTTACAGACTTTGTTTCTCAATAACATACTCCTTTACATGGATGCCACAATCTAATTAAGCTATGCCAGCACACTTACTACTTCCTATTTTTCAGCAGTTTATACTATTCCTAAATTAACCCTTTATATTTCATATAATTCTTGCAGCTTTTTATTCAAGCTAATAATCATGCTAACAGCAGTTTAAATAGAGACAGAATACTATTTCTCTTACAGTTTCCCTGTCTTATATATTTTGAGGAATGGACTAAACTTCAGTTAAAGAAAATACTGCATTTGTTTTATCAGCATTGCTATTTACAGTATTTACCATGACTCATTGAGTTAATGCAACTCTTTGTAACCTGCAGCATATTAAACAATTCCAAGCTGTCATTATTATTATGACCCCTAAGACTATCAACACAGGATGTATTAACCAATTTAGCAATTTGATCCCAGATGATGACCATCCTTTGAATATGTCCCACCGATTATGGGCAGCATCAGCTTCTGTTTTTGTCTTTTACTATTAACACTGGGTTATTTGAAACCACACATATAAACTGTGGTGCCACTTTAACAAACATTTTGAAATTTGAAAGCAATATTGTTTATTTACACAACATTTTGTTTGATTTACAAATTTAGATACATTAGTACTAAATTATAATCTGTCTATTAAAGATACTTGTAATGACTTACTTCCTTTGTGCTTGTAAATGTACAATCTGTGAGATATCTTGTTCTACTAGTTTTCATTCCAAGCTCTTTTAAATCTGCATTTGGTATCTCTAAAACTTGGAAATGTAATATTGAAATACAATTTTTTTTGGTACTGTTGTCCTATCATAGTACAAGTGGATGGTATTTTTACCATTTGATCTGTATGAAGTACTGGCCTGTTACCCACAATGATAAGTATTTTAACCCATGGTCTTTTTTTTGTATTACTGTGTTGTTTATACAAATAAAAAGAGTGTTGGTAGAAATCAGACCCTTTTTTCCCTCTGTTGAGTTTATTCTTATTTTTGTGTTATCGTCTACACACTGTGACATTTTTGCATGATGTCTTTCCTTGTCAGAACTGTTACATGTTTGAGGTAAAGTACAGCATCGTATAGAGATAGAGCTGTTTATTGAAATGTTTATGTCAGTCTTTGATTCTTTCTTTACTTTTATGAATGCCTGACGTTGTTCAGCTAACCATGCTGTTATATTTGTGTTAAATGTTATCCACCCAAACGTACATGCTGTATGCTTTTTACAACAGAAATTGTCTTTTGTTCTATTTTGTGTAGCATTTTCTTAACAAAGTTTTATTCATGAAATATTGTAATTCCCTTTGTTTTGATGTTCGGAGTGATCCAAATGAAATGCAAACGTCTGTGTTGAATGCTGAGTGCCTTGTCTCGCAGCTGCATTTTTACCTATAGTCCTTGAAGCATGTTCTAGATACTGAACACTCAGCTTGTCTCAAGCTGTACCAGAGTATATGTATGCTAGCAAACAGAAATACATGTATTTAACTAACTATATTATTTCTACGGTACTTATGTATTATCTCAACCAGATTTTCACTGTTGAGATTTTTGCTTACTTCGGTAGAAACGGGGCCATGAAGCACTGGAAGGTGGTATTCAGGCTCAGTATTGGTGGGGGATAACTTTGGATTACCTTCGGAAACAGAAACAGTGGAGAAAACCCTCTTCCTATTTTTTGCATGCATGTTGCATGCTTGAAATGTCATGCCTGCTGTCATTGTGATGAACGAATTGTATTCACAGTGTGGAAGGGATCCTTCAGAGAAGGCAAACACAGACACAGAAGTGGTGGTTTTGGTGACCTTTATTTTTTTGACAATTTGCGAATACAACAATGGTTAAAAGTAAGCAAGTGTAGCTAAAACAATTGTTCAGTGCCTGTGTTTGATTTCTCTGAAGAATTCCTTCTACAAGTTCAAAAAAATACAAACGAGAATATGATAGCAGCCATGAAAACTGTAGCATGCGTGTGTAATGCAAAAAACAGGAAGAGGGTTTTCTCCACTGTTTCTGTTCCCGAATGTAATCTGAAGACATACCGAGTCTGATTACCACCTTACAGTAAATGTAAACATTCTGGGCAGTACTACACATTTACAAAGGCAGTCTCAATTGTTTCATGCACTCCTATCTGTGCTGGTATGCACATTTCGCAACCGAGAAAATCTGGCTGCGATAATACGTAAGTACCATTTCTACATATATTATAGCAACAGATGTGTATATGCATCTAACTAGCAAATAGATGTGCACATGCATTTATACATTTTTAAACATATCTATCACTGTATAAACTCCCTATGTTTTATTTTAAATCCAAAACTGTCTATATTAGTATGTACTTTTTAGTCAAGTTATATTGCTATTAACTAGAAATACATTGGGAAACAAAACCTTTAGTTTTCTTTTAATACAGCAAGTTAACACAGTTTAGTATTGTCAACACAATGATGACAACAATTACTATTAGAACTGGATTAATCTGAATATGACTCAATATAGTGATGTTTTATACAGTAATTTAATGACAATGTTTGAGGATTTTATTGCAAAGGCATTGCAGTGTTGTTTTTTTGAAAGAAAAACATATATGTCACAAATGTCAAGCTTTGACTTGTTACTCTAGTTACATAGATAAACCATTTACTATATACTGTACAGAATATAATTGCTTGTACAGCTTGTTTTTGCATTTGTATATACATGGCTGTAATGTACACTCAGTCCAGTTTCCAAACCTAGCATTAAACCGAAGCCTGCTAATTACATTACTTGAAACATATTGCAGTACTGTTTACACAGTTAGTGTAAAATTGAAAGCATGCCCTTCCGCCTGTAGTATACATTATTTTATTGCAGTATTGGTTATTTGGTTTATGCTGTGAGAATTGAATGTATGCTTGTCTTTTGGCTGTTACCTACACTGTGTCACTTTGGTCTTACACATTTGCTAATTATTTTGCCCATTTTTAAAACAGAAAATACTTTTATATAAAGCTTTTGCTGTTGCCTATATTGTCAAAGTTGTAGTAGGAATTGCTTTTACCCATTTTGAAAAGACATTTACTGCTACTAGTAGCTTTTTGTACCCTCTATTTTTGTAAAGGGACCTGCATAATTTATTTTAACTGCATACCATAGCCCATGTACTGACTGTACTTGGTGTAGTATTTATTTGCAAACAGATTATTAATGACATGTATGCACAATTGTGATGTCTTATTACAATTACCAAACAGGATTTTTGTAGACTTTTGTGCTTTTTGCTTAATGCTATATGTGAATACTTAACAATAATATTTTAGAAAAATGTAAGCCATTTGGCCTGGCAACCAGTCTTGTTTCCTTGACCTTATAAATTTCAGTACCATAACATTTTATGTTATGCAACATTCCTTGTAACTACCCATTCCAGCCTGGAAAGATTTGAGCTCACATACCTTTTTTTTCTTTCTGCGTATTCCAGATGCTTAACCCATAACTCCTTTAGCACTTACTCGTACCTTCGGTCATTTGTTAATATACTTGAAACTTGATATTAGAATGCAGTTGTAAAACTCTTAAACATTAGTAGCTTGTCTATCTATGCATAATATTTCTTTTGAGTACTGTTTTTGCTGGAGTCTGTGCTATGTTTGATGCTATTATAAATAACACGTGTTTATAAATGCAGTTTGGCACATACAAAGTTGTCCTAGACTCATAGGTTAGTGGAGGGAGGGGGTGGGCGGTGCGGAAGAGCTAGGTTAGAGATTAAGGGATTGGCTAATCACTAGAGTCATGGCAATGTAGGTAGTGAAGGGGGATTGGAGTAGTTAAGGTAGTGAGGTAAGGAAGGATGGGACTCAGGATGGGTTTAAGTGCAGGGAGCTAAAGGAAGTAGTTACATTTGGCACGTGTTGGTGGTGCAGTAACAGCTAGCTTACATCCAGATGAACTGTAGGTATTGTGGATGCAGGTAGGCCTTGGATGGTGGGGAGAAAAGGGATTAGTTTAACTGAGTTAGTTCCCTTCTCTCCCTTTGGTGTTCTCTGTTAGCAATTTTTAAGGTGGGGATGGAGTTTAGGAATATAGGTTGGACTTGCTGGCATGGAAGGATACTGAGAGGAGAGTGTGTGTGGGTGAATGGTTGTTGGGTGCTGTCTGTATGAGTGTGGTGCTTGGCTTTCCTGGATATTGGTGTGATTCTCTGGGGGTCCAGTAGGCAGGGTGTTGCAGTAGGTGCTTTCTGGTGTCCTGTGGTGTCTCCTGTTGTGTTGTGGTTGTTGAGGTGCTTGCTGGTGGTCTGGTGGTGGCTCTGGTAGGGTGGTAGGGCTGGTCACGGTGGGTTAGGCCTTTGCCATGCAGTCAGGTGTAGCCAGGTGGGTAGGCCGTGCTTGTCATTCCTCCTTCTCGGTTGGGCCATGCGGTTGGGTTGTAGTATGTGGGTTGGCCTGGTAAACAAAAAAAAATGTTCCCTGTTGGTCGCAGTAGGCTGTGGGGGGTCCAGCACTGTAATACAGTCAAGGTACTTTGTGTTTGGTGTCCCTCTAGTTCTTCCTTGTGGGTTTGTGGGCTTCTGTGACCTTTCTCTGGTCTCCAGTGTGTTCCCTGGTGGTTGCTGTCAGCTGTGGGGGTCCAGCAGCTGTAATCCTCTCTAGGTAATCGAGTTTAGTGTATCCCTAGTGCTCCCTGGGGGGTTTGTTGGCTTCTGTGGCTTTCTCCAGTATTCGGCGAGTTCCCTGGTGGTCGTGGTAGGTGTGGGAGATCCATCATTGTAATCCAGTCCTGGCTCAGGGTCCATTGGATCTGTGGGTGCTCTCTGGTGGTTCTGTGGGCTTCTGTGGCTTTCTCTGGTCTTTGGCGTGTTCCCTGGTGGTCGTAGTAGATTGTGGGGGTCCAGCATTGTAATCTGGTCCTGCTTCAGTGTTTGTTGGATCCCTGGGTGCTCCCTGGTGGGTTTGTAGGCTTCTGTGGTCTTTCTCCAGTCTCCAGTGTCTGTTCTTGGTTTTCACGCATGTGCGCAGTTTCCAGCGGCCGTTCCTTACTTGGGGTTGTCCTTGCTGGCTTCCCTCTATGTCGGTAGTGGTGGGAATTCCCTTTCACTTTCCCTGGAGGTTTCTTGGCCAGCTCCTTTCACTTTTGACTGTTCGGGTGCCGGTTCACGCATGCGCACTGTGGATTTCAGCCATTACCTCTCGTGGGATAAGGATTTGCGGTCCAGAAGAAAGAGGTAAGGGTTACAGGCTTCTGGGGGTTGAATGGTGCTGGTATCTGTGTGGCTTGAATGTAGGTGGGTAGAGGATAGGAGTTTTTTTTCTATGTATATATACACCTGGTGGTGATAGGGCAGGGGATGGTAGCTATAGGGAATTGTGTGGCTGAATGGGTGTGCAATGGAAGGGTGATGAGTGTGCTAGGCAGGGGATATTTTATTTATGGAGGAAGTATAAATGCATTAGCTACTGATGAGAGTGTATGCCTAGCAGGTAAGCTATGCAAGGGGTGGTTCTAGGCTGCAGAGTATAGGTAAGTAGGGGAGTTGGTAGAGGGTAGTGGGGCATAGGGCAAGACATCATTATAGGGGTGGGGGGAGTAGGGTAGTCGGGTTTGTGGAACAGCATTAACATTGTGTTCTTTTTTTACAGATGGCTAAGTTACCAGAATTGCGACAACGATGGCAGGCTATCATAACCCAAGCAGAAGAAGTATTCCAGGATGTGACGAGGTACGAGGCAGAGCCAGAACAAGCTTCAGGCAGAAAGAGATGGCACCCTGTGGCAACTCCTGACTGGGGGAAAAGGCAGCAGGCGGAGAAACAGACAGTTGTACTGGAGGCTCCTGTTCCCAGTACTTCGCAAGGCGAAGGTGCAGGTAATGATATTAATTTACCAATGGTTGTGGAACTAGGTGGTGAGGATGGCGAGGTGCAGAAGGTTGATGAGGTCTTGTTGGATGGGGATATGGAAAGGGGAGAAACAGTGTCAGACAGAGTGCAAACGGGGTTGGTACAGACAGCCAGCTGTCTGGGCGGACACATGGTTGGAGTGGACCTGGCTCTGAGGACAGCTTGACTGGTTTGGAGGTAGAATCAGATTTTGGGCTGTGGCCAGGGGGCTGGCTAGCTACTCAGGCACTGGGACAAGGCAATAGAGGGGGTTATTTTAACCCTGCACATTTCGGGGACAGTGAAAGAAATAATCTGGAAAGGTGAGTATGTACATGTGTTTGAACTGCTAGATGTGGAAGGGGTCCAGAGGTTAGTGGAAGTGGAATCAGACACTAGCAAGGACTTTTTGGTGGTGTTAGCAGCACTGAGTAGGAAAAGGACAGGTAAGCTTAGTCCCAGGACTTGAGGCAACTGGGTGGTTGGCTTTATTTATTACATGGCAGTGTAGCTGGAGAAAGATGGAGCATTGGCTTTGTCCCTTTTGGGGTATTTTCTCACCATTCAGGAGGCACAATGTTTGATGCCAGGGAATGCATGGCTGTGGTATGATTAGCAATTCCGTAAACAGAAAGCAGTTGACCAGCCTCTGCGGTGGGAGGTGTGTCATCCTGATATATGGCTGACTACAATGATGGACAGCTTTGATGGGTTTAATAGGAGGATGAGCATAGATACGGCAGGTGGGGTGTGTTGGTCATTTAACAAGGGTACTTGTTCATGGGTTGGGTGCAAATTTGCACACACTTGCTCAAGATGTGGAGGAAATCATTCTGCGGCTTACTGTGGACAGCTGGGTTTTGGTGCATGGAACAACACTGGCATGGGCCGAGAGGGAAATTTTCTTTTCTCTCCAGGATTACAGACAGCTCAAGGTAGCGGCAATTTTCCTGGACCCAGGGGAATGGGATCCTTTAGAGGCAATAGGGGGAGGAGTGCCTTTCTCCATTAAGATGGAGTTATTGGTGGATATGCTTTGCCAGTGTCCTGATTTCGTTCTTAAGAATGAGGTCATTCAAGGGTTTCAACGGGGATTTCCTATTAAGTCCACAGTGGGGTTGGGGGGGGGTTGTAAGAACCTCCATTCAATGCAAGGGAGACAGGACATCTTGGAAGAGTTGGTAGGTAAGGAGTGTAAGGCAGGGCATTTGTGGGGTCCATTTGATACACCACCTTTTGTTAGCTACAAGGTGTTGCCATTGGGTTTAGTGCCAAAGAAATGGCCTGGGGAGTTTAGATTGATTCATCATCTTTCATTTCAAGAAGGGAGGTCATTGAATGATTTTATTGGGGATGAAAAAGTTAGGGTGGGTTATGCCTCTTTGGATGATGCATTGCAGGTGATCCCAAAATTTCAGGAGCTGTGGTTAGTTAAGGTTGACATTGAATCAGATTTCCGTTTGTTAGGAGGGAGAGATTGGCTATTGTTGGGGATGAAGGTAGGTGGTAAGTACTATTTTGACACTGCCATGCCAATGGGTTGTTCCGTGGCATGTGCAACATTTGAGAAGTTTAGTACTCTTTTACAATGGATTTGAAATCAGAGGGTGGGAACACAGAAGGCGGTGTATTATTTGGATGATTTCTTGTTAGTCAGGGATAGGAGGGCAGGGGGCTCAACAGGGGTTGCAGGAATGTACCAGTATGTGTGAGGAACTAGGTGTACCTTTGGCACAGCACAAGATGGAAGGTCCAGAAAGATCATTGGAGTTCCTGGGGTTAATGGTAGATGTGAAATGGGGATTGTTTTGTCTACCTCAGGATAAGATAGAGAGGCTGCAGTCAGCTATACGGGGGGGGGGTGTTGGACAAGAATAAGATTTGGGTTGTTTCAGTCATGGAACTGTTGGGTCTTCTGAACTCTGCCTGTCGAGCAGTACATCCAGGTCAGACTTTTGCAGGGCATTAGCTTATATGCTAAAAGGGGGTAGGAGCAAACATTATTGGGTTAGGGTGACCAGGCTAGTGCAGGAGGATTTGAAGCTGTGGGATGGTTTTGTGCAACGATTTAATGGGATTTCATTTTGGCAATAGCCTGTTAATAAATTTTTCTTTTACAGTGGTACATGTGCCTGGTGTTAAGAATTATATTGCTGATAGTTTGTCCCGCTTTCAGTTTTGCAGGTTTTGAGGGTTGGCTCTGGGGGCGGTCGAGGTGCCGGAAACACTGTCGAAGGAGGTGTGGAATCTTGGGATAGGATAGTCAGGCGTCTGGTGCAGCATTCCTGGGCTTCTTCTATGAAGAAGGCATACTGAAGGGCTCTTTTTGATTTTAATAAATTTGTTTTGCGATTGCCGGAAGAGGTTAGGGTATGGTCTGAGGAATTATTGTTAAGATATGTGGCTAGTGCTTGGGGGACAGGTAAGACTTTGCCGACAGTTAACGTGGATCTGGCGGCTATTAGCAATTTTGTTAAGTTGGGGGGTTGGAAGATTTTACGAAGTCCTGGACATTAGGACGTATGTTGAGAGGGTGGGGGAGGGTGATGGTGAAGTGTAGGGATACACAGTTGCCAATTACAAGGGGAATATTGAAGATTTTTTTACAGGGTTTAGGATTATTACATGGTGGGTCGCTGGATTATTTTTATGTGGGGCACTCTATGCACATAGTTATATTTTGGCGCTTTCAGGGTATCGGAATTGTTAGGTTCCTTATGTTGGAAGGATGTTATACTGACTGAGAGGGAGGTCAACATTGTAATACAGAAAAGCAAGATGGATCAGTTAAGTAGTGGAAGTATAGTAGTGCTCAAAGCAGACAGTAACCTTCGTCTTTGCCCAGTAACTTGGATTACAGAATTTAGGAGTAGGATGTTAAGGTGTTCAGAGGGGTTGGTGTTTTGTTCAAAGGATGGCAGGGTAGTTTCCATTAGTGGGATTATTACTTTAATTAGGAGGATTTTGGGTTGCATGGGATTTCCGACTGAGAAGTTTGCAGCTCATTTTTTTAGAATTGAGAGGGCTTCAGATTTGGCTAGACAGGGTAGTTCAATTGAGGTTATTAAGAGGGGGGGCAAGTGGTCCTTAAATGCCTTTTTATCTTATATTAGACAGTACTGTTTGTGATTATTAACAATTTTTCTTTTTCTTTTAGGGAAGCGTGTACTCATTTTGGGCCATTCGTATATCCATTTGGCTGAAAAGTGTGCCTTAATCAGAGAGGATAGAAGTAATTTGGGTTTATCTTATTTAGGATGCTCTGTGTTTTGGCATGGGGTTAGGGGTATGCATTGGGATAGGTTGATGTTTGAATTTCAGAAGGCTAAATTGCGGATAGGATGTCCTGATATAATAATAATTCATTTGGGAGGTAATGACTTGGGTATTTTGATTAAGAAGTGTTTAGCGGAGATTATTTTGCAGGATTTGTGGAGACTACAGGATAGGTACTCAGGTATGCAAATTATGTGGTCGGAGTTAATTCTTCGATTGTTTTGGAGGGAGGCATGCAGTTATAAAGCTATTGAAAGGGCCAGGAGGTTTGTTAACCATACATTGGAGGGGCAGCTAAGAAAATCAGGGATACATATCATTCAACATGGGGACTTTGGGAAAGGAAAGGTAGGTCAGTATCATACGGATGTAGTTCATCTGAATGAAATTGGTTTCAATTTGTTTAATTTGCATCTCAAGCTCTTTCTACAAGAGATGCTGCAGGTTAAGGTTTAGGAGGGGGAACCACCTGGAATCAGGCTGGTGATGAAGAAGAGGGAAAGGATTGTCCTCTTCTGTTCCACCTCTAAGAATGTGGTTTGATTTCGCCAATGGTTTTGTGTGGTGGAAGGTGAGCAGATATGCTGCCTATTATTTGTGGGGGGGGGAGCAGGTACGCTGCCTTGATGGAGGAAGTTTCAGGATGAGCAGGTACGCTGCCCTGAGGTGTTCGAGCAGGGTGAGTTGTTACGCTGCCCTGAGGATCATTGTGGCTGAAGGCAATTGATATTGTTTCTATGTTTGACGTTCATGTTATGATAATATATAATAAAGGTCATCAAATGGCTTTGTGTGTTCAGAGTGGTTTGTTCAAAGAGGGGCTGGGGCAAATGCAGTATGGCACAAACAAAGTTGTCCTGGACCCACGAGTAAGTGGAGGGAGGGGGTGGGGAAGAGCTAGGCTAGGGATTAAGGGATTGGCTAATCACTAGAGTCATGGCAATGTAGGTAGTGAAGGGGGATTAGAGTAGTTAAGGAAGTGAGGTAAGAAAGGGTGGGACTCAGGATGGGTTTAAGTGTAGGGGGTTAAAGGAAGTAGTTACATAGGTTCATAAGTTCATAGGTAGATACTAGGCTATCTGCCCTAGGGCATTTATAAGCCTAGCCAGAGTGTATTTGGCTTCCGCCTCCCTATTAGATTAGCCTACTGTGCCTCTATAAAGTAGGTCACAGAAGGTACACTTTTAAGATTAGTTTACTGTGCCTCTGTCTAGCAGGGTCACAGGAGAGATCCCAGGGGTGAATTTGCGATTTCCCATCCGCGCTTCCAAATTTCGCTTGAAGAGGGTCAACGAGGGGCTATGTCTAACATGAATTGGGATTCTATTCCAGAGTGAGGGGAGCCTTTGAGAAATGAATCTGTCCCTCCAGCATGTCCTATTTATTTTTGTGCTGAGGTTTAGGTCCCTGGAGCGTGTAGCTCTAAGGGACTTGGATTTTTTGAGGTGGAGCATGTCCATTAATTCTGGGTTTGACATGGCTTTGTACGTCAGGTATAGATTGCCTCTGAGTAGGCGGTAAGCAACTGAGTAGAGCTGGAGTTTCTTTATTCGAGCTGCATAGGACATCTGTTTGTAGCCCATGATCCTCTTGGTGAGGTACTTTTGGGGTTTCTCCAGTTGCTGCAGGTGTCAGGTAAGGTACATGCCAAAAGGGGCATTGCATTCAATTATGGGCCTGATGAGTGACGAGTAGAGGGGCACAATGACCTCTCTTGATCTAGATGTGAACCCTTTCGTGATAAGGTGGGCTATATAGAAGGTCTTTCTAACCACTTTGGCAACGTGATTATCAAAGGAGAGATTACTATCTACGTTGGTCCCCAAATCTCTAATTACTTCTTCCATACTTAATGGATTACCACCTATGTGATAATTTGTGGGCACCTTGTTTTTCCCAAAGATGATGACTATGCACTTTTTAGCATTTAGCTTGAGGCCGTGGCTCTGGCACCAAGTATCTGTCTCTGTGAGACCCTTTTGGAGGATGCTTGTGTCAGCTGGAGATTCAATTATGGCCCCCAGTTTGCAGTCATCTGTGAACTTTGTCAGCCATAATCCCCCTGTGTTAGCCTGAACCTCAGAGATGTATATACCTATCAAGAGAGGTCCCAGAACTGAGCCCTGTGGGACGCCACTTGTAACTGGTTTGGATTTGGACATGGCACCTGCAATGGGTTCTATCTCTGGGCCAGTTTGCAACCCATCTTGTGATATAGGGATTGATATTTAAGTTGGTAAGCTTATTTATGATGCCTGAGTGGGGTATTGTGTCGAAGGCTTTTGCGAAGTCCAGGTAGGCTGTGTGGACTACCTTGCCCTCATCTATGGCTTTGGTAACTGTTTCAAAGAAATCAACTAGGTTTAAGAGGCAAGATCTGCCCTTAACAAAGCCAAATTGGGTAGGGTCCAGTGTCTGGAGGCTCCCAATGTCTTTGTTTATGTGTTCCATGATAATACGCTCCATAGCTTTACAGACCAGACTAGTCAGGCTTATGGGGCGATAGTTTCTGGGGTCCGTTGTGGCACCACCTTTGTGGAGTGGGACCACTGTAGCTGTACGCCATTCTTTGGGTACATATCCTGTAGTAAGGCTAAGTTTGAACAGTGACTTAATGTGAGGGTTCAGTTCTTCTTGGAGCTCATGTAAGACACAGCCTGGGACACTGTCTGGTCCCATAGATGCTGTGTTTTTTGCTTTGGAGAGGGCAGCTTTCACCTGTGCATCTGTGATGTCAGGGAGGTTACATTCAGGTGGGATAGGCGTTTGCTCCTTTGGGGGGAAGGGGGGAGAAGTTTGCGCTGAATCTGTCTGCTGGGATGTTGGCTATGTCTGTAGGTTCGGTAAATTTTGTACCATTATGCAACAATTCAGAGCATAGCTGGGAGTTTCCGCCCATGTTTCTGACATAACTAAAGAAGGCCTTGTGATTATCTTTAGTGTCTAGGGCAATTTTTCTTTCGAAACTGGCCTTTGATGATTTTATGAGGGATCAAAGTTTCTTGCTAATACTGATCAGAGATGCCTTCCCTTTTTGGGATTTTGCTCTGTCATGTAGTAGCTTCCTCCTTCTGTTGTATAGCTTATTTATGGCCGGGGACCACCAGACCATTCTCCTGTTTTTAGAGACGTGAGTCTTGGTTTTATTTGGGACAGCACGATCCATGCATTCCTGCAGGAGCTCATAGAATGCATTTGTAAAGGATTCTGCGGATTGGGCTGTATTATCCTCTGGCCCAGGGGCTTTGAAGGATTCCACCTCAGTCTTGAGAAGTGCAAAGTTGGCTTTGGAGAAATTCTTTACAGTGATTTCCTTGGCTGGGGGTGGGGATGGGATATGGATGTCCAGAGAAATTTGTTTATGGTCTGATCTTACCAATGAGGGGTTTACCTCTGGTGTGGAACATAGAGTCCCAATGTTGGTGATGACCAGGTCCAATATGTTGTTCCCTCTTGTGGGAGTGGTGACCAGTTGTTCCATTGCATTAGAGTTTATAAATTCAAGGAACCGTTGGGCGAGGGTGTTTGGGCTTGAGTAGTTTTCCCAGTCAATGTTTGGGTAATTGAAGTCACCCAATAACACAGTGTTTGGAGAGACCTTCATATTCTCCAGTGTTCTCAGTTATGCCAAGTGGGGTTCCTGTAATAGGGAGGGTGTTCTGTAGCAGGCTATAAACTGAAAGGCAGTTTTGCCCGCTGTTAGTTGCACATGGATGGTTTCTAATGCTTCGTGCAGTGCCACTAACCTGAAGGTGTAGGTATCTTTGATGAATATAGATACTCCCCCTCCTTTTGTGCTTCGGTCCGAGTTTTGGGGCCAAAACGCATGGTATGAGTTATAACCTGGTAGTGCTGGGGTGCTCTCAGGAGTCTTGAACCAGGTTTCTGTTACTGCACAGACATCGATTTTCTCCATACTGAGGAGAGTCTCGAGTGTGTGCATCTTGAGGTTTAGACTTCTGGCATTGAGTAGCATTACCTTTAGTTTTTTTATCTTTGTGTTGTCTATGGAGGTGGGTTTGTCCTTTGGGCCTTGCCTAAAAAAGGCACTATGTTGGTGGCAAGAGCCTTGGCCAGTATACAAAAGCCTAAGGGTGACAGGTGCAAGCCGTCCCTAGCGAAGCAATGTGGCTTGTCGAGCATGTCATCCCAGGCTGACAGACACTGGCATGACAGACATTTGGCATGAGTTGGTCCCTCCCACCCTCCCTTTTTTGATGGAGGAAGATTTGGTTGGTTGGAGCGGTGGAGAAGAGGGACAGGATTGTCCTCTTCTGTTCCCCCTCTAAGGATGTGTTTTGATTTGGCCAATGGTTTTGTGTGGTGGAAGGTGAGCAGGTACGCTGCCTATTTTTTTGTGGGGGGGGGGGGTGAGCAGGTATGCTGCCCTGGTGGAGTAAGTTTCAGGGTGAGCTGGTATGCTGCCCTGAGGTGGTCGAGCAGAGTGAGTTGTTACGCTGCCCTGAGGATCGTTGTGGCTGAATACAATTGATGCTGTTTATATGTTTGAAGTTTATGTTATGATAATATAAAATAAGGGTCGTCAAATGGCTTTGTGTGTCCAGAGTGGTTTGTTCAAAGGGGGGCCGAGACAACAAATATATTTACGATTTACATTTGCTGTTGTCTGCCTTTTGCTGCACTTTAGATGAAAAGAATATACATGCATGTCAGCCTTATGACATCATTTCTTTACTGAGTTTAACTACTCTCATCTGATTTTTGATTTCTATGCCCTAGAACTGTTTTGTTATTTGAAATGGTTTTAAAATTACTATTTAATTGCCTTGCTTTAACTGAATGAAAGATTGTGCTGTCTATGCTTAACCATTTCCTAAATGTAGAATAGTGCGTTGTAAATTATTTTCTATTAGCGTAGTTAATTGCTGTTGCTTTAACTCTTTAATAACCAGATTATATTTGTCAGTATTCTGCTCTGCTGACTTTAAAGCTCTTATGCACTTCTGAAAAAGTGTTTGCCTATGTTGACTGAACTTTTTGAACTCACTCTGACTGTGTCTTAGAAGTTTATTAAATCTTTTTGTCAGTTCACCATGAACCTCATCTCTGTTTTTATCTGTTTTGTAATGTGCAGTGGTTTTATGCCACTTTTATCTAGCAAGATGGATAGAAGATTCTGGAAATAACTGACTTGACTGATATTGTAATTCTGAAATTAACATTTTATATGTGGTGACAGGACACAATGCATGCAGTTGTTTACCATTACTTTTATGAACTGCACACAGAAAGCAGTTTCATATGACTTGTACAATAAACATTTACTGTCATACCAGTGATGTTGCTGTTTGACATCAACTTTACCTAGTAAAATACTACATGTGCTACAGTTATGTTTATACCAATCTTTAAATCCTGGCTATACATGTGCTGGACTATTAATGGTCTACACCTGAAAGGTAGTGCTACATTTCACAGTTGTTTAGTTTATGGCATCCATGCTGTAGAATGAGAAATAAAAAGATTATTACCAGTTTCTGTGTGGAAGGTGGCCAAATCTTTCATTGAGAAAACGTAGAAAGTCCCTCGTTGATTCTCCCAAAAGGTGGTCAAACACAGCTGTCAGATTTAGCTGTGGGAATGTACAGGACCTGTAAACTTGCAGAGATACACTGTTCTGCTACTGGATACTGTGCATAAGATGGAGGAGGCAAACAATTGCACTACAACTGGACGTACTAAATGAATAAAATGAAAAATAAGCTGTAGTTGTCACAATAAGTAACCATTCGGTCCATCAACTGTGACTCGCCATTGAAAAATTATATGATATCTTCTGTTGGTTTCTTGCTGTTACTTGCATTTACATGCATACATACATACCACAGTATATTTAACTATTTATTGTGACCAGCTAGTCTTATTACTGTATTCTACTAAGTACAATAAATACACTGAGACAAACTGCTTCAGTTAATACGACTTTATTATTACTTTTTCCTTTCGGATATACAAGCATGCAACACAGATGTTGTCTGGTCTCTATGGTAAATTCCCAATGCTTGTTTATATATACTCATATTTATACCAAAAAGCCTGATATTTTTTCTCATTCTGATGTATTACAATCTTCCTTTGTATAACACTTTTCTTTGTTCTTCTAATTTATGATTTGTCCTTGATTCTTTTTCAAGTTTGGTGGTCTAAGGAAACTCAGTCTTTCATTATCTGAAACATGGTGTTCCAGCACTATCTGAAACTTCATGTTCCAACCTTATATTGCTTGATGTTACATCTCTTTACTTTGTTGATGTCCTTCCAGCTGCCATCTGCACAGTTATTTTTACAGACTTTGTTTCTCAATAACATACTCCTTTACATGGATGCCAATATCTAATTAAGCTATGCCAGCACACTTACTACTTCCTATTTTTCAGTATGTTATACTATTCCTAAATTAACCCTTTATATTTCATATCATTCTTGCAGATTTTTTTTTCAAGCTAATAATCATGCTAACAACAGTTTAAATGGAGACAGAATACTATTTCTCTTACACTGTATTCTGTCTTATTATTATACAGGTGCCATTATGTATGCCGCAGTGCTATTTATGTGTGTATAGCATTATAATGTTGCCCTGTAGCTAGGGACAGTGCCACACATCTGTAACCAGTAGCACTGTGGTGCATATGCTTCATGCATGCTCTGTTGTAAGAGCATGGGTCAGTATGACCTGTTGTGTGTTATCATTTGGTGTCTCTGCCTGGTATTCACACTATCCTGTAAATATACATCATTGCCCTACCGGCAGAGTCATTTTACTGCTGTTTAGCTGTGGGGCAGTATGTATAATGTATAATATGACCACATCTGATGTGATGCATGTTTGAGTAGTTACTATACTTTTCCACAACCATATATGTTAATCTGTTCATGTACTGGGCTTGGAGGTGCAACTGTCACATTGATTTAGTTGTTTGCTTTTTATTCTTATATGCATATGTTCATGTGTCTAATCCTTCATCTGAGCTGTCACTCCCAGTTCTCCCTTCAGCCCTGATTCCTGTACCCATTGCACTTCTCTTCCATAATTAACATATACACTCACTGGTCACTGCAGGATTTATTCACAACTGTCACTGTAGGTTACTGTGCTGCTTAGACACATCCCCATTGACATATATAGACATCTGGGTCACTGATTTCCACTTCTGTGGTATTAACCCTGTTAAGCCAACTGTGGCACTATATGCCTCTGCAATGTATACCGTCTTACATAACTGTTCCTCTGGGAATTCTGCATTTGTTTACAGATTACTGAATGCCTGTGTATCCACTATGGGTTTTATTTTATGTTATGTTATGTTATTTAGTGGGTGATGTGTGTGAGCATGCATTTGACATGATATGCATAATTTGTCATTTACATCTGAATATTTCTGTTGTGAGGCTCATTTAGGGGAACATAGTCATGTTACACACCTTGCCTCATAGTTACGTGACATTTGCATATGTACACTGTAATTGTCATGTCTTCTGACAATGCTGCCATAGTATTACACATCACCTGAGTAAGCTTAATGTGATGTTTGCAGACATATGCCTGCATGACACTTCTCATTTTTTTTTGCTTGCCACTGCAAACCGCACTGTTATGCCTTATGAGTTGTTGACATTGACTACAGTGTAGCTGTCATACAATAACCATGTTGCCATAGTCTGAATCACACTGACTTGGCCAAATTATTGTCCATGCTTACTGCGGTGCAGTGGTGCAGAGGTAGTGTTGTCTCCTCACAGCAAGAGGTTCTCCGGTTCGATTCTCGGCTGGGTTGCCTTCTGTGTGGAGTCTGCATGTTCTCCCTGCATTCCTGTGGGCTTCCTCTGTGTGGTCCAGTTCCCCCTCATGTTACAAAGACATGTGTCTGGAGCTTTTCTCCCTGCACCTCTGCTGAAAATTGGCTCCATTCCAAGTTGGGTTTTCCTGGTTAACAAATGTTAAATAAATAAATATTGATTCCATGTTTTCCATAGTCAGTACATGCTGTGCTGCCCAATATGTACTCAGCTATTCTAAATTATTTTTCAATAACCCAGTACTTGGACTGCTGCCTTCCCTTCCTCTGTACCATGGTTGTCCCTGAATTCTGTGTGGAACCTGCACAAAACCATGTCTGCTTCATCACTAGACTGCCCTTGTCCCCCCGTTGTCACATATACAGTACTGTGTAGTGTGCGGCACACTCTGTGTTGCAGTTTCACATCTGACACTGCTGTGTTACACCTGTGCATGTATTCTGGAATGATGCTATTTGGTTAACATCAGCTGACGCCGCTGCTCCTATGTGTTTCACTACTACTGTACAGCACTGATGATGCATCCTTTCATATGACATCTAATTATGTGTACGTGTTGTTCTGCTTTGTAACCATTGGTACATTTTTGTGTCACATGCACATGTGTAATTGTGCATGTGTACAGCCTTTGGCAGATTACCATTCCTTCACATGCCTGCTCATATTCTGCACATCGTCTACCACACAACCCTTACCGATATGTATGACAGCTTGTGTGTATGCCTGTACAGCATGGTTACTGTCCTTGCACCAGTACTCCTATACATGTGTAGGTGTGATTCTCACAATACAGCTGTGGCACATGCACTGGAGTGGCCAGCTGTGGGCTGCTGCACATTATTGGACAACTATGCTGTATACTGCCCTATCCATACCAAAATGTCCTGCTCTGTGCCAACATGCTGCCTTGCTGAGTAATACCCACACTGAGATTTTTGGCCACAAATGTCAGTGTTTCCCTTGCATTATGTGTACACCTGACCTGTCTTTCCATATTGACCATATTACCCTTTTGTGTTTCTCACATTGTATGCAGCTGTATCCACCTGTTTGAGATACATATGACACATTGTCATTGTCATGCTTTACCGTTTCCATATCTGCTCTCACCTGTGCATGTATATGTCACTGTGTGCCTTTGTACCACATTGAGTTGCATGAGACACCCTGGAGAGCACCTGAGTAAGGCTTAGACTACCATGCCGGGGATATATTTCTACCAGTATCAGTTGTATTCTTCATTCTGTGACATGCTATCCAACTGCATAACCCATTTCCATGTGTTTATGTTCTGCTTGGGAAAGACTATTGCTTACCAGGCCTCTGTGCTACTGTCATGACTATAATTTTATTGCCATGCATCGACCTTCCACTTGTGGTTGTCTTGCCTCCTGGTATTGGACATAATGCTGCTGAGATGGGCCTTTCAGCAGTACATTTGGTATCATTTCCACAGCATGCTGGTACATGTGATGGGCATTTCAGCAGTGCATTTGGTATCATTTCCACAGCATGCTGATACATGCGATGGACATTTCAGCAGTGCGTTTGGTATCATTTCCACAGCATGCTGGTACATGCAATGGACATTTCAGCAGTGCGTTTGGTATCGTTTCCACAGCATGCTGGTACATGCGATGGACATTTCAGCAGTGCATTTGGTATCAGTTCCACAGCATGCTGGTACATGCGATGGACATTTCAGCAGTGCATTTGGTATCATTTCCACAGCATGCTGGTACATGCGATGGACATTTCAGCAGTGCGTTTGGTGTCATTTCCACAGCATGCTGGTACATGCGATGGACATTTCAGCAGTGCGTTTGGTGTCATTTCCACAGCATGCTGGTACATGCGATGGACATTTCAGCAGTGCATTTGGTATCATTTCCACAGCATGCTGGTACATGCGATGGACATTTCAGCAGTGCGTTTGGTATCATTTCCACAGCATGCTGGTACATGCGATGGACATTTCAGCAGTGCGTTTGGTATCATTTCCACAGCATGCTGGTACATGTGATGGATATTTCAGCAGTGCGTTTGGTGTAATTTCCACAGCATGCTGGTACATGCGATGGACATTTCAGCAGTGCGTTTGGTATCGTTTCCACAGCATGCTGGTACATGCGATGGACATTTCAGCAGTGCGTTTGGTATCATTTCCACAGCATGCTGGTACATGCGATGGACATTTCAGCAGTGCATTTGGTATCATTTCCACAGCATGCTGGTACATGCCTGATTATCTTTTTTGTGTTGCTTGGTTCCTTCACCCTCTTTGCTGCTGTGTTGTCACATTGTGTTGCAAGCACCTGCCTGGACCCATCCCTACCCTTGTTCTGTCATATGTTTTTTCTGTTTTGTGATCCTTTCCTTACCATTTGCCCTTTCCTATTTGCCAAACACCTAACATTGTCATCTTTTCTGCAGAAAAAATGGGCAATTACCCTGCAAAGAAAAATATGCATATGCCCTTCTGACCTTCCCAATGACTTTCCTTTCCCTTCTTTCTTTTGTGCAATCCTGCTCACACCTTCCCCTTTTCTGCTTTGCTATCTCTCCTAATCTTCAGGCATGGATGCTGCATTTGTCTCCCACACATGTCTAACTCCCCGAATACTTTTAGACACTACTCTTATACTATGCTAGTGATGTGCCTTGGCCTGCCATATAGCACATATATTTTTATTTTGCTATTCTCCATAGCTTAACAGTTTTATCACAACATGAAGGTCAATTTTTGTATGGGGTGATAGGTTTTTTTTGTATTGTTTTCTTTTTTTTTTCCTGTTTATTTGATTCAGTCTCTTTTCCAGTATTATTTTCTCTAGAATCCTTTACGTTTGTCTGCAGGATTTTGCTAGTCTGAGTCAGGCATTATCAGCTGTATTCATGCACAATTGTCTAAGCTTCATTTTGTTAGCTTTGTACAGTATTTACTTTTACATACATATTTGCACTCCTTCACATTATATCATTAGGAAGGTTGCTCATTGTTTGGGCCCTCTGCCATATTTTACTTTATTCAGTGGACAGCATTCTCTGACATGATAACTGTGCTACTTATCTGTTCGCCATATCATAACTATTGTCAGTATGCTAATTTTGATGACATCTGCAAAAGAAACAGAAGAAAATCATATGGGACATAGGATCATTTGCTGTTAAATAAGGTCATAATGGAGAATTGTACAAAGTGCAAGAATCTAAGTATCGCATGGATAGAATGCAAAAAAGCATTTGATAGCATCCAACATTCATAGGTAAAACAGTGCTTACAAATGTATACCCTACATTGATCAATTACTTTACAGTCATCATAAAACTGTGGCAAACCACTTTGCAACTAAGCCATGATAAAGAAAAAATAATTATCCCACAGATAAAAATTGAAACGGGAATATTCCAGGCTGACTCTTTGTCAATGTGTCCTTTTGTCTTTTCCCTAACCCATTAAGCTGTCTCCTTAATAGAGTAAGTCATAGCTACAATTTGGATCCCAGAAAACAAAGTGTAAAGATGTCTCATCTTCTCAGATGAGGAACTGAAAGCACAACTGCAAGTGATCAAAATTTCTCAGATGATATAAGAATATGATTTGGTCTTGATAAATGTACAAGTGGTTAAGGTGTTTTCCTTACAAACACAAGGTGCAGGGTTTGAGTCTCACAAGGGATAACTGGCTAGGCTTACAGTGGCTCACAAGGGCAGTTAGCCTAGTACTAACCTATGAAACTATGAAAGCTGCAGCACCAAGAAAGTATCAGCTTTGGACAGGAATATGATATAAAAGAACTTGAGCAAGAGGAAGTTCATAAATATTTGGGAATTGATGAAAGATCAACAATAAAACATGAACAAATATGAATAAAACATAGTAAGGAACATTTTAGAAAACAAAAATTAATACTGAAAATCAATCTAACATCTAGGATCAAAGTCCAAGCTATAAACCAATTTGCTCTTCCTGTTTTAACTTACAGTTTTGGAGTGATTGACTGGTTCCAAATGGTGTTGGATCATTTGGACAGGAGAATAAGAAAAATGCTTCATGCTTATCAAATGAGTTATAAAAATCAGTGCATACAAAGATTAGATATTCTCCATTCTGAAAGATGTATGGACCTCCTCAAAACTGATTACATGTATAGATCTGCAACTATAGGATTGCATACGTCTGCTGAAATTACAAGATCCAAACATAGTGAAGGTTTTAAAACATAAGGACAATAAGTCTAATATGATCCCTGTTTATTTTCTCCGAAGAATATCGGTGTCAACATTGAATGGAAATGAGACCAGAACTAGATAAAAATCAGACAGCAACTGAATGTGCCTTTTCTGAGAGAATTGTACTGATTTTGACTTGTCTGTTAATGGGAGGCCAGTCTATGGCTTGGAAGTAGCACCCACACAGGTCCTTTTAAATCTTTTTAAAATTTTTTCCAAGTTTTTAGTTTCAGGTATTTATGGCCTGCATTTTAGCAGGCTTCTGCTTGCTTGTACCGAGATGAACTGAGGTGGGCTACCAGCCACAATTATGAGCTGACACGCCATATGACTACAGGCTTCTGAACTTCCAAAAAAACATAAGTTGCCTTTTTTTTTTTGCTTATTTATACTATTTACTACACGTTTTATTGCCTGCTGCTGACTTTTATACTGTATTTATTTACTGGGTACTAAACTACACTGCTTTACTGCAATTGTCTGCTCTACTGGGAGTGTTAAATCAAAATTTTATTTCTGTTTTCACTGTTTACAAACCATTTTTGTTAGCTTTACTGTTTAAGTATTTAATGGTATTTTTCACTGTATTAAGCTACCTGTTCTGCTTGTTTTGGTTTTCCTACCAAGCAGTGTTTAAATAACTGATCTCTTAACTGTTTTAAAACATTCTTTAGAGACTCCTTGCTGATTTTCTGCTGTTTTAAACATTTCTTGTGTCTCTCTGCTATTTTTCTGCTGTTTTAAACATTCTATAATGTACCCTGCTGAAACTAGGGTAGCTACTACTTGTAGCATAGTCCAGATACAGGCTTGCTGCTTTGGAACTGTTTGTAATGGGCTGTTTGTTCTGAGCATGGTTTCCAGACCAACTTGGATTAGAAGGGGCCTATCTGCACTTTTTGTGAGAGAATTGTGCTGATTGGGACATGTCTGGTAAAGGGAGGCCAGTCTAGGGCTTGGAATAAGCATCCTCATTGGTCCTTTTGAAATTTTTTAAAGTGTATTTCAAGTTTCTAGCTTCTGGTATTTAGGCCCTGCATTTGAGCAGGTTTTTGCTTGCTTGTGTGTCATGTAACATTGTGCACTCCTGTGCAGTTGCGCACAAAAGATGGACAGTTAAATTCAACAAATTTTCTCTGAAACCCATGCAGAAATATATGTATAATGAGCTCTTCGGTGATCAATTCTGAATAGCTCCCCTTAGTGACAACAGGCTTCAACCTAACATTATGGACATTTGGTCTACCCTTGTTTCTCCTGCCAACCTTGTTGACTTGGGTCTCTTGAGGCAGTGTAGCAATTGCTTCACATACACAGACAACCTTTGACTAATAACAAGGCGGAGAAGGTTGTCAACTCACCCATCTCTAAATATGCTCATAGTACCACTACTCATACATATACCACTACTCATACACATAGTACACATAAAACACATAAATCCACATACACAGAGGTTCTTTCAAAAAACTTACCAAACCACCAGAGACCTCCAAAACACAAGACTGCTACAACTAACACAGTCCCAACAGCACACAAGACACATAGCAACACCATTGTCTCATCCAACACATTTTCTTCTCATTGGAGACTCAGTAGTGAGACACACAGATGCTCCACTCACCAAGTAGACAAGGAGAAAGTCATGGACAGCTGTCTGTCTGGTGCCAGGATTCGTTAGATCATCCATGCACTCAGGTCTCTCAGCAACAAGTACAGTTATGCCTCTGTAATAGTTTGTGTTGGTCTGAATGACCTGAGATGTACCTCACTGGACTATATGAAGAGAGACATAGTTGAGTTCTCTGAGTATGTGTCCCAGGCAGGTATGTCCCTACCCATGAGCAGCATACTACCTTCACTTAGAATGATGCCATAGTATAAAAAAAATAATTGATTTCAATAATTGGCTCAATCTTTGGTGTCATTCAGAGGGGATCCAGTTCTTGTCAACCTCGGAAGCCAAGGTCGACAAACCTCTCTGCTTTGCCAGAGACGGTTTGCAACCAGCACCTCTAGGCTTTAAGCTGCTGGCAAAGGCTCTTGCCTCCCCCATAGAGTCTTTTTAGGTAAGGTCTCCAAAACAATATTAGCAACGTCAAATTGTTTTGTCGGTTTGTGTAGCTTTTCGAAGTTTTTTTCTTTTTTCAACGTCAAATTAACCAATCAGACCAAAATAAGGGTCATTCTGCTAAAAACTACACTCCCTGGAAGCACTTCTATTATGAGAAGATGTAGATGTCTGTGCAGTCACAGAAACCTGGTTCAATGCCTCAGAGAGTACCCTGGCCTTGCAAGGCTACAACGCCTTCCACACTTTTAGATAGCAAAAGGAATGTGTGAATACAAAAGGAGGCAGTGTTTCAATCTATATTAGAGATAAATTCACCTCCCATCTAGTTAGACTGGACAACTCCATGGAGTTACTCCAGATTCAGGTCATGATGAGCAAGACCACCATTCAAGTCACAGCCGATTACAGATATCCCTCCATGGGTCACGATGCCTTTGAAGCCTACTTTCCTAAACTGGAGACAATCTAAAATTACCAAACACCCTGGTTATGGGGGATTTCAATTATCCCACCATCAACTGGGAAACCTATGCTAGCCCTAACTTGCTAGTGCAAAAGTTCCTTGACTTTGTTAATTCAAATGCCCTGGAACAAATTGTCAATACTCCAACAAGGGGGACAGACATTCTGGATATGGTCCTCACCAATATGTCAAACAGATGCACTGCCACAACTGTTGGACCCTCATTGGTTAAACTTGACCAAAAATCAGTCACTTCCAAGCTGGCACTAACACCAGAACTCAGAAAAGGTGAAATTAGACTGAAAAACTTCACCAAGGTAAACTATGCCATCCTAGCTGAAGGTATAAATACATTCCAAGCCCCACCCCAAGTTGGAAGTGGTAACTACACTGAAGCTTAAACTAAAGTCCTTTACAATCACTTGCAAAAGTGTATAAACTCGACTGTACTAGAAAGAATCAAGGCATGAGCCCCAAGTGAAAACAAGTTGCCATGGTGGACATCCAGCATCAACAAACTTTACAATAAACACAAAACGTTGCTATCCAAGAAAACAAATGCAAGACCCCAACAGTGAAAAAGCACCCTCCTCAGCCTCACCAAGCAAATAAGACAACTCGTCAAATCTGCCAATGGCTACTTTGAGAGAAAATTAGCAAGTACAGCCAAGGATAACGATAAGGCCTTTTACAGTTACATACAATACCTAAAGAGTAGGACCCAAGCACTTGCGGAACTAGTGGCCAATGATATCACATACGCTGACCCCACAGAGATGGCAAACTTGCTAGTGGATAGGCTTGGCCAAAATTTCACTCCCTCTTAATTTACAACAAATGATCCCACAAACTCCACCTACCCTACATATTTGAAGAGCTGGTCCTCAAAGCCTTGTCCAAAGCAAAAACACAGCCCCGATGCGATCAGGCAACATCCCAGGTTGTCTTCTAAACAGGCTAAAACTTGAACTAGCATCACCACTAAGTATCCTTTTCATTCATATCCTAACCACAGGCTTTGTTCCTGCAGACTGGAGAACAGCAACCATTATTTCCTTCCAGAAAGGTGGCCTAGCAACAGATCCAGGGAATTACAGATCTATAAGCCTGACCAGCCTCATCTGTAAGGCCATGGAATGTATCATTATGGACCACATAAAGACAAAGGTGACCTCTGAAGCCTGAATTCTAGCCAATTTGAATTTGTGAAGGGCAGATCTAGCCTGTTAAATTGGGTGGACTTCTTTGAAAATGTGACCAAGGCCATTGATGAGGGCAAATCTGTGCACACAGCATATATTAACCTGTCAAAGGCTTTTGACACAATCCCACATTCAGGCATTACCAATAAACTTAGCAAACTGAATGTAAACCCCTTTGTTGTACGATGGGTTGCCCACTGTCTCATAAACTGGAGTCACACTATCAAAGTGGGTGAATCTACATTAATCAGCAGACCTGTTACCAGTAGGGTGCCACAGGGGTCATTGCTGGGCCCCCTATGGTTTGGTACATTCTTCTCAGAAGTTCAGGTCAAAACTAAGGGGTCGTGGCTGACCATGTTGCAGATGACTGCAAACTAGGTGTAATCACTGATTAACCAAATTATGTCAATATACTCCAGGAGGGTCTCACGCAGACCACTGACCATTGTATTAGTCATGATCTCAGACTGAATGCAAAGAAATACATCATCCTTCCCTTTAGCACAAACAATGTCATAGGATCATAGGATCATAGGAGGTTGCTAGGCTAATGGCCCTGGGGCTCTTACAAGCCTAGTCAAGAGTTTATCCCCAAAAAAGAAACCTCAGTCAGCACCTTTCACCCCTGTCAGTGAGGGACAGAGGTGGAACCCCTGGGACATATTTGTGGTTTCCCATCTGCTCATCAAAGTTGCGCTTGAAGAAGGTTAGAGAGGTACTCTGTTTGACATGTTTGGGAAGTCTATTCCAGAGATGGGACAGCCTCTGGGAGACAAACCTGTCTTTCCAGCAGGTTTTGTTGATGTCACATATTATATTTAGGCCTTTCAAATGGGTGATGTGTGAGGCGTTAGACTTACGAATATGGAGCCTCTCTAGTAGGACAGGGTCTGATGTTGCCTTGTAGGTGAGACATAGATCACCTCTGAGCAATCTGTATGATACCAAGTACAACGATATTGATTTGAGCCTGTCACACAGGACAGGTGTTGGAGGCCATGGATTCTCTTTGTGAGATATTTCTGTGGTCTTTCCAGTTGGTGCCGGTGTTTGGAGAGGTACATACCAAACGGGGGTGTTATACTCAATTATAGGCCTAATGAGGGAGGAGTGCAGAGAGGTAATAAGTTCCTTTTTTCTGGATGCAATTCCTTTACTTATGAGATAATCCAAGTAAAAGGCTTCATCTCATAAGTGTCCCCTGACACTATCAGATCAACAACAATCCCCTAAGTACCAATGAAGTTGTAAGGGACCTGGGATCACAAGTTGACTGCGACCTTAAATTCGACCACCATGTGTCTCCTGTAGTAAGGAAAGCTTTCTATGTAGCACATTTAATTAGTAAAGGCATTGCCGCAAGACAAAAGAAGTTGTAACCCCTATATTCTGCACTTATCTGGCCCATAATTAAGTATAACACCCCTTTTGGCATGTACCGTACTAACCACCTCCAGCACTTAGAGAGACCTCAGAAGTTTCTAACAAAGAAGGTCGAGGGGCTGCAACATGTGCCTTACACAGACCAACTAAAGTCCCTGTCACTATACTCCATATCATATATATTCTTGTTAGGGGAGACTTATGCCTGACCTACAGAGCAATCCAAGACCCAAACCTAATGAACTTGCTGCATATCTGTAAATCAAACGGGACTATGGCTACCCATTACAGGGACCTAAATATGGCCTGCAACTTAAATAAGATATACTGGAGGGAGAGATTTATCTCCCAGGGACTGCCACCTCTTTGGAGCAGGCTACCAAATCATGTAAAACGGAGCACCTCTATGACACTGTTCAAGAGGAACTTGGACGAGTGGATGGGGTGCCATAAATTCTTACCTGGGATAGAGCCTGCAACCCTCCTGGACATTGGCAGTCATCACTAAATGCAGTCTTGAGTATTGACTAGCATTTTTGTGGTATTACATTGAGATGAAACAGCTAGGCTTAAAATGACTTCCTGGTCAATAGCCTAGTAATCTCGTATGATCCTAAGAGAAGGCAAGAAAAGTAGAAAATGCATAAATATAGCTGCAAGTACAGAAAACTCCTGGAACAACCTCATATTAATCAGGATTTAATGCAGGAATGGTTAACAAGAGGTGAATTTAAACCAAGAGATGAAAGGTTAATAGTGGTGGCCCACGACAGTGGACTACATACATGTTGTTTTACAAAGTCCATTGAACATGTCAGAGAAACAGACAAAGGCAGATTTTGTAAAAACAGAACTGGAAACTGTCACATATCTCATTGTTGGGTGTGATACTCTAATGGCAAAAGACCTGTATACTGAAATAGCAATAGCAAACTTTCTTAGGATACCTGATATTATTACAGATCTTTGCTCTCACCAAAAATACAACTACAGCTTTGTGATTCCATGTAGAAGTGGATGATCTTAGGCACTATAACATCATTTATTTATATATTTAGTTATTTAGCAGCAAGAAAACCCAAAAGCAGTGAGTGTGTTCCAGCAGCAAACCCAGGCAGAATTACAGGCAAAACCACAGCTGGTAACAGTCAGAAAGGCAAGGCTCAACAGTTGTAAAATCCACAAGTTTTATTAAAAGTTAGCGCTTTCGCAGTGTTCACCACCGCTTCATCAGACAAAAAGCAAATGAACTTCTTTTACATTAGATTTCAGCATCATTTTATACAACAATGCAGAATCCATATTGATGCACATGGCATCTGCTTTTAAAGCAACAGTGTCTAAAAACTGTACATGAAAAATAACAGTAAAAATACCAAGATGCAGAGCTATTGTATACTGGTCAAAACCGTTGTTGTCCGTTATCATGCCCTTTCTGGGGTGCAGTTTGATTTTTGGGTGTCCAAACCTAACAAATCCCCACTTTGACAAGGTGATATTGCTTAATGCTAGAAGTCAAAATAGAAATGTTTCAGAGCTTCAGGACTTCTTGACTTGTAAATATGAATATATTTGTGTAATAACTGAAACATGGCTAAATGTATTCAAAGCAGGGCTGCCTGCAGCCAGATGCAAGGGGTGCAATTGCACCCCTTTGGAACCAGCTGGCTGAGAGATTAATTTTCTTTTAATTAAAAAAAAATATTTACTTTTTTTTTGTTTTGTTTTTTTTTTTAAGGGTGTTCTCCTATAAGAATGCCCTTTGCATCCAGTCGCATAGATGCTTCTGTGTCTGTGTTAAAATATTTTTTAAAAAGAAAGAGATTGATATATTAAGCATTTTATATGTCATGTGATTGTTTGGTGTATTATTTAATAGAGTTATTTTCTATTGTCAACACAGTCTGATGAAGTCTCAGTTAGAGACAAAAGCTCTGAAAGTTTTTATTATTATTATAAGTAGTATTATTATTGTTATTAATATTATTAGTAGTAGCAGTAGTATTTAGTTGATATTTATTTTTAGGATTCCATATGTAGTCCAGTGGATAGCCAACAGGATTCTTAACAGAAATCATAGCGTAAAGATTGGAAGCACCTCCTCTACATAACAGATTGACAGCTACAGTACCTCATGGCTTAGATCTAGCCCCATCCTCTTTAGCATCTATGTGAAAACAGACGTCAGTGAGCTTTGGTTACCCAGATTTGCAAATGGCTGCAAACTGAATGCTACAGTGATCTCATCTCTCGGCACTGATATACTTCACCATGAGTCAGAGCTGACCAGTCCTGCTCTAATGACGATAGACTCAAACTCAATGCAGCATTGTTTTCTTTAAAAAGCATGATTTCCTTAGTTCATACACCATAAAAGACATCACCTTCACAACTGACAGTTATTAGATCTGAATAATTTTGCCAATTGCAAGCCCATTTTTACTAATATATATCAGTCTGGCATTCTTGATATGGAAATTATTCTTTCTATGACAGTTAATTTCCAAAGGCATCTCTTGTATATCTAAGGAAGTCTATGTCCCCATATATATCGCCCTCATCAGGCAGGTCATTGAGTATAATACCTCAATTGGCATATCCTTCTTCAAACACATTGTCCAACTAGGAATACCCAAAAGCTTTTAAACCATGAAAAGTAATGGAAATAGCTCTCTAAGCCACCCATAGAGACTAAAAGCCGTCTAACTATATGATGCCTTGTACAGATTCCAGCATAGCAATCTCTGGCCGGCCTTATGAGCTGAGGAAGAACACACCCTACTCGACTTCCTTACCATTTACATACTCACATAAATTACCTTATCATCAGCATTTAAATAGATTCAGTTCGGATGATACATAAATAATCCAATGCGTCTTATTACAGTTTTGAGTCTTTGACTGTAATACTGCTAACTTTAAAATAGCAGTTCTGCTATAAGTAAAAATACATTAGTACAAAGGATTACAAATATTTTTCCTTTTGAAATCATGCTCTCATAAACATGTTTGTGGATCCTTTTATATTGGCCTCTTTCTATTTTCCGTTTAAAAGGATCTGCCCCACATTGTTTAAGTAGCACATTAAATGTAGTTCCTTTGCTTCAAGTACAAAGACACTCGAAAGGAAAGTATGTCCCTGTAACAGAATGTTGAAAAGTTTTCCCTCGCTGAAGACATTCTTGTAAGGGTAGCAGTTGCCATTTTTGAATGTCTGAAATGTAGTTACATAAAGCCAGCCTCTGCTTATCATTTGATTAACAGTCCTTCTAAAAGTTCTAAGCTTCTAAATTAAGTTTCATGATATTGCTATCAGCCTCTGATCTTTTTATATATCATGAGGTATACCATTAACAGATTTCAGAATGCAAGACTGGCATAGTCATTGTAAAGTCCAAAAAATGAATTCAGAAAGAGGTTTTTTTCAGGTTTATTCACTGAATTTTTGTTTAAAATTTTTAATTGGATTGCAATAACATCAAATTGTTCAGGTATGGTGATGTTGTACTCATTGGCAATATGGGTCTCTGGATCATTTGGAATTCATTACCAAGGCAGATATTTGGTAATACCAACATCAACTGACTTTTCCTGACATGCATTTCACCAACATTTAGAAATGTAAAAAAAAAAGCAACTCCTCACCTCCTATTTTGGTACACTGCCATTAATTTTTGTATTTGTTTATTTATTTATTATAGAGGGGCTGCAGCTCCTTTTGCTTGGAATATCCCTTTTTTGAGTTAGGTTCCCATCTGATGTAGAAAGTGTTATGGCTATGAGTGAATGTGTTTCCTTCCAAAGTAGTTGAAGGAGCCAGTAACAGATGTTACATGATAATGCAGATGAGTTTCGTTTCAGATTGCAACCTTGGGACATAAGCATGGAATGACAGCATCACACGTGCATATATACTTCCGCAGTGCAAAGCATCTGACTTCCCCAGTTAGTGATGAGTGCTGCAGCAGTGAATAGCTTCTCAGCCCTCTTCTTAAAAGCAGATAAGGTGGGCAACGTTCACCCATGCCAGCCTTGCAGCGATCCATGTCAGTAATGAAAGTTATGACTTTTAACAGAGGCAGATACTTTGCCTTTTTGCCATCACAGCTGGGGTTCACTTAAGGTTTCATGTAATGCATTGTATAGCTTTAACTGTCTCCTTACTTAAACTGAGTATTGTTCTGTCAATGATTACTTATTACCCTATCTAAAAGTAAAACAGTCACTTTAATGGATACTCTGCAAAAGTAATTTACACTGTTATGCCTTGCATTGCAGAAAGAATTTTATAAACTGGACAGTTTATAAAAGATGCAAATAACACTGTCATGATCTTTTTGACCAGTTTCTACCAAATCACAGGAATACATTTCCCAGCATCCTTACCTTTCGCAGTATCTACAAAGATTATCTAAGTTATGTTAGAACTCATGTCCTGAACTTGTTCCAGAGAGTATGTGCTCTGAAAACAGGCCATATCAGATGTAACTTTGTCATAGTTAACTAGCAACTCAGAATATCATATGGAATGTACAACTGTTTTACTCATGAAGCCATGCTTAGAATTTTGTTGAAAATTCGCTTTTGTTAGCCACTGTTTCTCCTAGATCCTTTATTTTGATCATGGGTGCTTGTTTTATAAAACTTTTAGTAGGCCTTTAGACGTCATGACACATGACCATAGATAATTAGAGGTGAAAGGTCAAGACCCACCCTTCACTAAAAAATACAAGTTTGGTGTAGGTCTGCCAAATTCTGCAATATTTTTTTTTCTTTAATGACCATCCTGTTTGTATACGTCTACTGACTTCATGACTCACTCGTACAAAGTATAATTCAATAAGTTAATATGCTTCTTGGGTCCTTTTGAACATAACCATGACAGAGACTAATTTTTTATCCTTATTTTCCCCTTTTGTCAACTGATAAATACCCTCAAGGGTGATCATAAACATGTTCCTGGGAAGTTGTTCCTTTTAAGTTACTTGTTCACAACTGCACACTATCTAATGCATACTCAGGAATCAAACTTCTGTACTGCAAGGAACAGCATATTTACAGCTACCTTACTACCTTACTATCTAAGTTACACTGTTAGTCATTTTGAGCATAATATAGCTATAAACAACTGAAAACTTAGAAGAAAGCAATCCTAGCAAACAATATGGACGTTTCTCTTTTGGTCATAAAAATTGGATTATTACAAACTCAGTTAGCTTACGTGATTATCAAGCATTCAGATAAAATTAGTAAATGCTAACATCTTCCAAAATATTTTTTTGCAGTTACAACATGTAAGCATTGAGAGAATGAATGGCAGGCTGCCCTAGTATAGGTTAATAATTTAAGATTTCCAAGCCAAGGTACCTAAAAACTCTGCCCTCCTTAAAGAACTGCACAGTGAGTGCTGATGTCATTGAATATAGTCCAGCACAGAGATGTGGATAAATCAATACGTTGAAGGATAAGGTGAAAAAGTAAACAAGTACAGCACAGCTGAAGGTTCCCAAGCATACACTAGTGATGCAGAAGGATTTGACTTCAGTACTACAAATTACAACTTAGATTCCAACAATGAAGCAAAGAAAATGAAGTGAAACAAAGTGGCCACAGATATGGCTCACCAGCTTAATATATGTGATGTCTTATTACTGTATTTATATTAGTATGTAAGTTTATAAAGGATGTGTAGAAGCCTTACAGTTGAGAAGTAGTGATTCTTACAGAACATAGTTTATTGCAGGAACAGAAAAATAAATTGTTTTCAAGCCCTTTTCAGTACCAGAATATATTATTTATCATAAATCCAGGAATATGCCATGGATTTCCATTTTATTATTCCCAACCATATATTTATCTCTTCCAAACTCACACTTAAAATATATGCATAGGATATCTGCAAATTTTCGACCTACACATTTAATAACTACATCACTAATTTCAGCTAATACCAACTACAGCAATGAAAATTATAATACAGGAAGGATGAGAGTGGTAAGTAAGGACTACAAACGCCTCATTTCATCATTCCACAGCAGAGTCCAAGAGGAACTAAACTGATTGATTTTGATCTCAGGAGACAATACTCGCAACTGTGCAGCGCTAAAAGTAAATTGTATCATATATTCCAACCCAGATAGCATAGCCAATCTACTAGCAGATTAATTTAGCTTCAACTTCACTCACCCCACAGTCTAAAGACACATATCATCATCTAAACACACCCTCAAATCACTCAGGAACAAGTCCGCAAAGCATTTCCTAAACCCAAGAACACTGCTAGTGTGGGACAAGATAACATACCAGGCTGCCTACTGGTCAGTGTAAAACAGGACTTCTCAAAGCCCTGTAGAAACTATTCAGTATCAGCCTCAAATAGGGTTTGTGCCAGACAAGTGGAGGATTGCATCAGTCTGCCTCCTAAAGAAAAGTGGGGCATCAAACGACCTGGGCAATTATAGACCAACATGCCTGAGCAATGTCATCTGTAAGGTGATTGAAAGGATCATTATCAAATAAAAAATATGGACATAGGCAATCTGCAAACTCTCAACCCAAGCCATTCACAGATCCTGACTACTTAATTTGGTCAACTTCTTCAAGATGGTTACTGAAGCAATGAATATGGGAAAATCTGTACACATTGTATATCTAGACCTTTTAAACATGTTCACCACCATCTCACACTTGGAAATAGTTGATAAACTCATCTGGCTAAATATAAACACCTCTGTAATTCATTTGATAGCAAACTGGCTTACAAATAGAATCCAGGAAATTGGAGTAGGGATTGGGCTCTACCACCTGCAAAAGACATGTAATGAGCATGGAGTAGGGATTGGGCTCTACCACCTGCAAAAGACATGTAATGAGCATGGAGTAGAGATTGGGCTCTACCACCTGCAAAAGACATGTAATGAGCAGTGTATCTCACTGTTCAGTCATCATTCCACTCCTCTTTGGGATTTACTTCTCAAAGGTCAAAGCTAATGTTAAGAGCTTATGGCTAATTAAGTTTGTAGATGACTAAAAAGTTGTTGCTATCATAAACTCTCCAGAAGACATCCAAGATCCTTCAGGAGGTCATTTCCCAAACAAATATTGAATGTCAATATTGTATTGTAAAACTAAATGCCAAAAAAAATGTATAATAGCACCTAAGATCACATTAAAATGCATACCTGAAAACGTATCCAGTAGTTAGGGAACATGGAACCCATGTTGACAATGAGCTGTCCTTCGATTATCATGTATCTACGATTACACAAAAATCCCTTATCATTGTACAGCTTAGATATTTTCAATTTAGACTAAGTCTACATCAAATGTTACATATGTATACACACATTACATATACATGAATATATATATATATATATATATATATATATATATATATATATATATATATTACAGAGAGAGATAGATATAGATAGATGTAGATCTCTCTCTCTCTCTCTCTCTCTCTATATATATATATATATATATATATATATATATATATTATACACAGTTAATCACTGTTTCCATTCAATTTGTTTTTGAGAATTTTTACCCTCCCCACTCTAGCATGCTCTGTATTGTTTAGACCAGCAGGCTTTGGTCAACTATTATGGTCATGTGAGCCTTCCAGGTGTCTGTACATACCACTGAATAGTATACAGATGTTGCTTCTAAGAATCAGCTTACCCAGGCGTGAGCCTGTACATGTTTGACACATGTCATGAGCTCATCTTCCCCAAAGCTTACAATGACAAGTGTTTCTCTACCCATGGCTGCAATTTTCTATGCTGCTGCAAACTTATATCCTTGTACAGTGAGTGCGATAGCTATTCTTGGTGCAGCATATCATGCTTGCACTTTTGCTGGATGTTGCATTGTTTTGTCATAAAATGTAGTGCATAATCCAGGTAGTCTTTGGTTCACATGGACCAATAACAGATTCCTGTACAAAGATCCTGAATCATGCCCTGTTGGAGTTGGATTTCTTGTATGTTTTGCTAATGCCTCATGCAAAGCATTGTCCATGTCCGTGAACAGATCCAGAGTACCTAAAGATTGAAGATGCTTATCATGCCTTCCTCTTCTTTAGTTTCTACAAAGTTTCTTTCATCTTAGAGCTGTTATACAATGATTTCTTTTGCTTTATAATTAAGTTCTTTAATATTCTATATTGTATTTAGTGGTATGATCAACGGCCATGTCATCAGCAATGCAGGCAGTGAAAGTTTTGTTTCTCCTACATTTTTGTGTGACTGGGAAGGTGATTATATTCAGTAAAGGGAAACAGAATACAAGGATTAGTACAGCTAAAACCATTTTAGCTAGCAGATCTAGGAGACTCTATCTCTCTCTCTCTCTCATGCCTTCCATGGTAGGGAATAAAGACACCTTGTTGAAGTTTCATGTAGGTTATTCAGTTAAGTAGATAGATGAACAAGTCTTGCTGTTATAATAGCATACTGATTGTATTAACTTACACAATTTCCACTGAATCTTAAAAAGTAAGAAGGAGAAATCTCCCATGCACTATAAGTAAAAAAAACAAAAAAATGTTCATGACAGAGCTGAAGAGACAATTCAGGAGACAAGCTCCCTATTGCAATGTTTGAGCTCAAAATACTGAGTGCTGAAAGGCCAAAGAAAATAAATAAATAAATAAAAGACTGCAAACACAGGAGAAGAGCAAATCTTGAAAGTTGCTCTTATCCTTAAAACTTCTTTTTACAGGGGTGACAAGTCCGCCCCCACAGATGTATATATACCAACTCCAAGATCACCATACCTCAGAGAAAGATGAATAGTCCAAGAAATGGCATTTCAAATTTAGCATATACAAGTGCAATCTTTTGGCCATTCAGTCTCCATGTTTCAGGACTTGCTTTAGCAGATCCTGCCATTTCAAATGGTTAACCAGAGTATGGGCTCAGTAAATTAAAACTAGGAATCAAACTGCATAGAATTCATACAGAGAAGAAAAATAAGTGCAGATATTTTCAATTTAGACTAAATGATTCTACATCAAATATTACATACATACATTACTTCATAAACTAACTCCATTGTCGCATAACTGAGGAGACCTGGAAAAGGGTGTATTCCTTATTCCATTAAGGTTAAGTTCACTACATTTCTTTCCTTACCTGATTCCATGAATTAAGTAGCAGAAAACGTGTTTAGAGAAGCACTGTGCCACTTGTCTATTCTTCACCGCAAAACATCACTCCTATTTCAAGCTCTATACTTGTTTTTTGTTTTTAATATCAGAAACAAAGATAAACTATTGGGGGGGTGTCAAAGGTTCAAAATCACAGATAATGTTTAAATATTGCTAAAATTCACTCAAAAAGTTAATTAAAAAAAAAAAAAGCTTTTGCATCAGTATGCATTTTCCAGGCAACAAGAGATAAGAAACTGAAATGGCTAGCAGGCTCCATACTGAAATGTTGGGATTTCCACTGCCGAGTCTCGACAAGCTAAAAGAAAAAAAATATCAAAAATGCAGCCTAAGAACAAACTTCAACTGTTTCTCTTCTCCTTTAAACTAATTTTTCTCAGGGGGTGAAGCTACCTTACACTCCTTGATGTGGGGGTGAATCCATCTCACCCCCCCAAGCTTATATATGCCAATACTGAGATTGCTATGCCAGAGAAAAAAGAATATTCCAAGAAATGACAGTCTCAGACTAAGTATTTGAAAGTCCAGATTTTAAGCCATTTGCTCTCAATATTATTGGACTTAGCATTCTGAGTTTTGATATTTCAATAAATTATTGTGTGGGCTTTATTAACTGACTGCAATACTTGGAGATTTACCAGAAAACCAAAAATTTTATAAGAGACAGGGCCAAAAAAAATATGAATCAAATTTGGGGACATTCTGCAAAATTAGTGGCCATGGACCTCTAATGCAGTTCTAATTCTCTGTAAACAGGAAAGTCAGCAAATAATTAAATAAAATCCTGAAGATTTTCTGGCTACCATCCATGTTTATTATGATGGTTTCTTACTCATTAGATTTTCCTTTAACAGTCCTTATCAGGAAAACCATCTAAAATGAGGTAGATCTTAAACTGTGGACAAAAGTTATGTTGTTCCACTTCACCAGGGTGATGCTTTTTTTAATCTAATGTTTAAGATTCATCGGTTCATAGGTCTTTACTAATCTAATGACCACTATGACATTTATAAGTCTAGTCATACAATCCAATCCATTTGTCTCCCTGTGTATCATGCTTTTTTTTTTTTATTAGGACGGGGTATGTTAGTTAGGACGTTTCTACAGGTTACGTAGGGGGATATGTTAATTTGGGCATTATTGTCTGACTCTGTCTGTCAGAGACTAGCTTCTACACTCTCATACTGAAAATTCTTAAAAGGATACTTCACGTCACACTCATGGACTTTTTGTCCAACAGTTTTATTACTTCAGCTCAATGTGGATTATAAAAAAGGCTTTAATGCCATCATTGTCATATTCTTATTTAGAGATATCATTAAGCAAGTTAAAATACACAACAGGTTACTACAGCTGTCTTCTTCATGTTTTCCAGTGCCTTCTTTACAGTCCAATAAATAGATTACTTAACAACTTATTGGCCTGTCTCAAAATATTTAGTGCCTTGTCTGTAAAAGCAAGTACATTAAACTGCAAGGATTACACATTTGGCAGTGAATACAATTAGAAAACTGAAGTAAGCTTACTCCATTCATAAAACAAACAAGTGTAGAAGCGGAGAAAACCGGCAATTAAGTTCTTTCTTTCTGGAAAACGTTTATTTACCAGACCATGGTCCACTCAGCAAATTAGATAAGTAAATACAATCAATCGTAAAACATAAACGCTATTGAGCCCTTGCGTTTTCGTCTGCTGCATTGAGACTTCCATTCATATTACTTAACTTTAGTTATCTCCCAAGAATTTATATTAATCCTTCTTTTTCCATTTATGTAAATTAAATGTCCTCTTTTTTCATATGGTATACTTTGTCCTTAATACAGAACATTCCCCTATTGCATGCCTAGTAGACAGTCCTTCCATCACAGAAAAAAAAAACATCAGGAAGGTATCTCCAATCCTGAACTAGCATTATAGGTTTCAGGGTTATTTCTACTTGGATCTCACACAAAAAAAAGTTTGCCTATATAAGGAATTGCGAAAACTGTCAAAGTAAAAAAACAAACTATACATTTCTTCTATTGACAATATCTATTAAACAATCTGTTTAACAGTTGGTGCAGTCATTCTTGTCTCTTTCTGTAGATGGACACATTTGATAGGTTCACTGATGACTATTAGGCTAGCTCCCCTACAGGGCCTCTTTAAGCCTAGCCTTGCTTCTTAAATGTATTTGAAACGTTTTGATACTATACTTTGATTCTTTATTATTTTGATATTTTGATACTGCTCATTTTATAGGATATCACTTGAGTATGCGTGATTGTGCATTTACATGTTTCCTCTTTCTAAAAGGACAGAGGTAACTCATTTACTATTCCTCATCTACCGATCCAAGTTGAGCTTGAATAAGTGCAGGGGAGATCTCTGCTTTAAGTGGGTGGGAAACTTGTTTTGTAGAAGGAGTAATATCTGAGAGACATAGCTTTCTCTCCAATATGCCTTAGGTATGTTACAGATGAGGTTTAGGTCCCTAGAGCACTGCTTTTGATGCTATTTTTGCAGATGCACAACTGGTCCATTAACAATGGATTAGAGCATGCTTTGAAGGCCAGGCAGAGATCTGTTCTTATCACACGTGAAAGAAAACAAAAGCTGGATAAACGCCTGGTATACACCTCAAGTGAAAAAAATGAAAAGACCAATGGTTAGACCACAGCTGAAGATAAAAATGGAATAATCCATGTCAGGAAATAAATCACTTGCAGCTTCACAGTAGTGCCCTTTATAAAACCAAAAGTTGTAACTGAGATGTAGTAGTCAAGGTAGGAAACGGTTCACTTGCAGTTTCACACCACTTTATTAAACAAGAGTAAGCGTTTTCGCGATCTAAGTCAGCCGATCGCTTCTTCAGACTCATAAAAACAGTTAAAACATTGGTATTTAAAATATGGTTCAACCAATGAAAACACATATAGAACTATGACATAGACTAATTAAAATTGCATACATCAGTACATTAATTTGCCTTATATTCTGCATAAGATGAAATAAAATATACATATAACAGACACATTTTATGTAATAATCCATATTACTTAATGTTTTAGTGGTCTGGCTTTTAAAAAAGGTTTCAAGGAAACAGCATTGTTCAATCCAGGAGACCTATCTGCCTGAAGTAGTAAAATCCATCTTTGTTCGGCTTCCTCTAACTTATTCCTTATATATATATATAAATACCAATGTTTTAACTGTTTTTATGAGTCTGAAGAAGCGATCAGCTGACTTAGATCACGAAAGCGCTTACTCTTGTTTAATAAAGTGGTGTGAAACTGCAAGTGAACCGTTTCCTACCTTGACTACTACATCTCAGTTACAACTTTTGGTTTTATAAAGGGCACTACTGTGAAGCTGCAAGTGATTTATTTCCTGACGTGGATTATTCTATTTTTATCTTCAGCTGTGGTCTAACCATTGGTCTTTTCATCTGTTCTTATTAGTCTGTAAAAGACTGAGTACAAAGATAAGGCTTTGAAAAGGTCTGCATACGACTTATTGTCTCTAACATATATTCTTTTTTTTTTTGTGAGGAACATCTTTGGATGTTCCAGTTGTGGCATATTCCTGGCACATACCGAAAGAGGTACTATACTCAATGATTGGCCTAACTGACGCTGAGTACAATGGTTAAATGACATCTTTGAACCTAGATGCCATATCACTGTTTATATGTTGTGCAACATTGAATGATTTCCTTACTATAGTAGACATACAATAGTCAAAGACCACACCACTGTCTACATGTGTTCACAAATCCACGTCAACTCTTAAGGGTGGATTATCTATGCAGTCATTTCCATGGGTGGTCATTTTTCTGAAAAATTCTAATATGCATTTTTTCTCACTGAGTTTTAGATCATCACTCTGGCACCAGTTATTAGTCTGGGTCAGGCCTTGTTCATAGGTTCATAGGTTCATAGGTTCATACTAGGCTATCTGCCCGAGGGCATTTACAAGCCTAGCCCATCGTTTTGTGGCTTACGCCACCCCTTTAGTATGGGGAACTATACCCATTATTTTGCTGTGCCTCTGTCGAGCAGTGACACTGAGGTTATCCCTGGGGTATATCTGTGATCTCCCATCCATTGGTCAAGATTTCTCTTGAACAAGGCCAGCGAGGTGCTCTGCCTCACATGTACCGGGATTTTGTTCCACAGCATAGGGAGTCTTTGGGTGATGAATCTATCCCTCCAGCACGTCCTATTAATAGCCGTGTCAAGGTTTAAGTCTCCCGCCCTTGTGGCTCTGATGGATCTAGATTTTTTGAGGTGAAGCATATTCATCAAATCTGGGTTTGACATGGCCTTGTATGTTAGGCAAAGGTCACCTCTGAGCAAAGCGTGGCGACTGAATAGAGCTGGAGTTCTTTCAGTCGGGCAGCATAGGACAGATTTTTGAGACCCTTTATCCTTTTGGTGAGGAACTTTTGTGGCCTCTCCAGCTGCTGCAAGTGTCGGGTCAGATACATTCCGAATGGGGGATGATTTGATACTGGTCAGCCGGAGGCCTTTGATATTGGCCTTGACATCAGAGGAGTAGATACCAAAAAGGAGAGGCCCCTTTACCAAGCCCTGTGGGACTCCACTAGTGACTGGCTTTTTTGTTTGGAAGTAGACACCCTATACTGATTTCTTCTGTCCTTGCATGAGCCAGCTTTCTATTGAGTGGAGGATGTAGGGATTAATCCCTATTTGTGTGAGCTTCTGGATTATGCTAAAATAGAATATTGACTCAAATGCATTGGTCAGGTCAAAGTGGGTAGCACGCACCATTCTGACCTTGTCCATAGCTTTAGTAACCTTCTCAAAGAAGTTCCCCAGAGTAGCAGGCAAACTGGGTTGGCTGCAATATCTGAAGGTTTCTTGTGTCATTATGTATTATGTCTCTGGTTATTCTTTCCATGGCCTTACATATGAGACCAGTCAAGCTTAAGTGTTAGTAGTTTCCCAGGTCTGTGGATGGCCTACCCTTATGTAGAGGGAGTACAGTTGCAGTCTTCCCCTTGAATGTCATGAAGCCTCTTTGGAGTCTACGGCATATCAGTACTTCTAGTGGGCCAAATATCTTGCTATTAAGGAAGCATCCCTGGGATATGATCAGGTCATAACGGTGTAGTGTTTTTGGCTTTGGAGAGTTCATTGAAGACCTCTTCCCCAGTGACAGTCGGGGTAGTATGGTTGTGGGTATTTTTGAGAGATTTCTGGAGGAAAAAGTGGGGTAAATTTGGAGGTAAATTTATTCACCATTAGCTTTGCTTAATTCTCCATCTCATTATAGGTTGCTCTATTTATAATTAGTTTTGCCATTGTTATGTATTACCTTTGAGTTTTTGGACATAGCTAAAGAATACCTGTTGGTTGTCCTCAACCCTGAAAGCTACTTTTACCTCAGATTTGGGTATGGTGGACTTAATTAAGCTACTGTGTTGATGAGGGAGTTTTTACATTGATAGAAACAGAACTTCTTATTTTTGGCATTGATATTCTTCCTTTTATTGTACAAACTATTTATGTTGCAGTCTCACTAGGGTAGCTTGTTTTCTGAGTTTGTCTTGTGCTTATTTTGGGTGGGTACCACTGCCTCTAAGCAGATGTATATATGATTGTAAAGTTTTTTTTTCAATGAGTCCACGCAGGCAGCAGTGTTCCCTAGATTTGGAGGAGGTAGGGGGTTGATGTTTTGCCAAGGTCTCACTTAAAAGTAGAAAGTTTGCCTTAGAATAATTCCTAAATATTCTAGGGTTACCAAGTATATCAGGTTTTATTTTTATTTTGAAAGAGACAGCATTATAGTCTAACATGACAAGTGACAATGTTACACTTGGGTGTGAAAACATCCCCCATACTAGTGAGGACTAGCTCAAGGATTTTGGCACCCCTAGTGGGTGTACAGAGAATGGTGCTGGATTGAATGGAGAGTGACTCAAGCTCATTTAAGTAAGTGTCATGGGTTGACTGAGTTATTGGGGGGGGGGCTATCGCTCACAAATATATGGTATGGGACATTGCTTATAGTGTACACTTAGAGGAGTTCAAGTGTATCATACTGCTTGACCATCTTTGAGGTGCATTTGTTTTTAATGTAAATTGAGACATCCCCACCTTTAGCCACTTTCTGTGTAGTAGATGGTCTACACGTGTGGAAGGTATTACACCCCTGCAGTCTCAGGGTGCTATTTGCAGCTTTAAACCATGTCTCATTATTAACACAGACATCTACATTTTCCAGGATGAGGAGAGCTTTCAGAGAGTTTTTTTTCAGATTCCTGGCATCAAGTAGTATCACATTTAAATTATTTTGGGTTGGTTTAGCTATGTTGGATGGTTTATCAGGTCTGCAATGCCCTAAAAAGGCACTGTGGGGGTCAACAACATTTAACCAATATTCAAAAGCCTTGAGGAGCAGGTGGAGACGATTTCTAGTGAAAGATCATAGTCTATCAGCCATATCCTCCAAGGCCAACAAATATTTTACCCCCATTTAAATTGACACTAGGAAATAAGCCAATTATTAAAAAATGGCCTAAATTCAATTTCATAAATTTTAAAACAAAAAAAATGTAGAGTGCACCTACAGAATCAAATCCATCCTATCACTCTCTGGAAGAATCAGATTGGCTTTGGCAGTAATACCCTACATCATGGTGTGGGGCAATTATTTCACTAATCTTTCTAATCCATGGCTTTGGCACTAATATCCTACATCATGGTGTGGGACAATTCTTTCACCAATCTTTATAAGCCATGTGCAAGCAAAACTTGAATCTGCCTACAATAATGAAGCTAACATGGCCAGTATGTGTCTTGTAGAGAAAATTGTCTACATGCCTGTTCATCTTCCTTCCTGATGCATCCATACCACAGTTAAATAAAAGTTTAACATGGCATATCCTTAGTTTTGCTATCTAATGTCGCTTCATTCAAACAAGCTAATTGAACAAGAGACACTATGTCTTCCCACCACACTGACATTTCATTATTTTGTATACCTGTACCCCTACATATTCATAGGTTCTTAGGTTTTATTAAGCTCACAAAAAAGAAGACCCCCCCCCCCCCAAAGAAGCACAGCTACATCATCCAGCACTGGAAAATTAACAAAGTCCCCATTATGAATATTTTCTCTGCATATTTGAGACAAAAAAATTGTGATCACCATTCCAGTCATCCAGACTAGTTTTATTGGCTGCTGGGGAAATACTCTGCTTGATATGTTATGCAGTATTTTCCAGAAGTTGGCAGTACATTGGTTAGTCACCTGTCATGCAATCTGTTATTGTTAAAGAGGTCACATATGATTAGAACTCTAGAGCTGGATTTGTGTTTACACAACTAATGCTTAGTTAATGGAATTCAGACAGTGCTTAGTCATTCATAGCACAGAAAGCTAAACCGTAATCCTCACTCTGACACCTCTGGTATTACACTGACTAGAGGGATAGGGCTTTTACTCTCTCAGTGTTGCTAAGGGTACTAAGACCTGTCATCTTATTCAGTAAGGAAACACTGAAGTCTCATGAGTCAGCTAAGGTACTCATTGATGTACATGCCAAAGAGTGCATTATATTCAATGATGGCCCAAGCAAATGAATACTAAAGCGTGACTATTACTTTTCTGGATATTGAGGAGATGTTACAAAGTATCAGTTGTACAAGGTAGAAGTAATTTCTAGCCACAACAGAGACATAATGAACAAAGGAGAATTTGTTAAGTATCCAAGTCCCTGATGACTCTGTTAAATATGAGTGGAAAGATACCTGCATGTTATGTAGCATTGAAGCTAAATATCCCCAAAGAAACCATGTTATATTTTTTGTAATATTGTTTTTGTCTTGTCTTCCATCATTACTATACTAATATCTCTCTTCTTTGGTTCATTACCTTTTAATTATCTTGTCCTGCTCCTCTCAAATTGATTTTCATCTACAATTAATTTTGGATTATTTTTTTTTAATTCTATTTGTGTTTTAATGATAAAGATTTTATTAGTTTAACATATAACCATAACAGTTGCATAAACATACAACCTGCCCAGGTAAGTGTTTAGTCTCCTAAAATATAATGCTTACAACCAATATACTTCATATTTTCTAACAACAAATTCTGCACAGCATGAAATGCATTTTAAAATACTTGTGGATAATTAGTGAAGAGACATGACAGTCCATGGGGATCTATGTTCATTTGTTGAACAGCACATTCTTTGAGCGGTTGTTCGTCGAACTCTACTTACAGAAGCTAACTTTAATTGAAAGGCCGAATCATCATAAAAGTATACATTGAACAATGATAGTTGGTCAACATCAAAGAAGACGACTGGAGCAATGGAGCACTTACTTACTGATAACATAGGTATAAGGAAACCTGCCTTTTCCCTACTGTAGTGTGATCTCAGAGTTGATATATATGATTAGCAGGGGGTGTGCGGGTTCAATGAACATGCTGTTTGATAAAAAAACAAAGACCCCAGTCCATGAGTACATATATCTTGATAGTTCAGTTAATGACATGCTCATGCTTAGTTCATCAATAACAAAATGCTTTCCGAATTGCCACTGACAATTGCTTTAGGCCTGCATACTATTTTTTATATTATTTTTTTTCTTTTTGAACAGCTTTTTTCTCAATATATGCACAGCGTACCTTAAATTCAGTACGTATGTAAGAGAATCCAGGAGTTGAACCTCCAATTAACTTAAATAATTTTTTAACGTCATTAGATCAAAGCTACTCTGTAGGTAGCATCTCTGTCATTATAATATTGAGGGTGTACTGCCAGAGTTCCACAAATATACTCTGAATATTTCACATCTGAGAGGGAGAGTGTTCAGGGTGTCTTGAAAAAATCCTTGGTTTATGAGTCATGCTCCGCTCTGTGACACCCCAGATGTCTATACTTTCATGTAGCGGCAGCAGAAGTCTTTGACAGTACAAATATTAGTAAGAAAACTGGACAAGATTGTTTTATACCTTAGCTAACCAACACCAAAGGGGTGATATGCTTGCCAATCTTAACAATAGTTGTGGTATTCTTATATACCGCCAACAGCATGTCCGTCAGTTTGTCTGCAAATCCAAAGAATGTCAGCATTTCATGTACATATTCCACCTCACTTTATCATACTCCTTTTCTGTTTCAAAGGTGAAAACCTGACAACGCAATTTCTTAGAATGGTCATATTCAGATAAAAGTAAAGCTTCCTAATATTATTAATAATGTAATCCTGTCTTACGGAGCCAAACACAACCAGATGTACTAGTGTTACTAAGAAAACCATGCATTCGGCTACCTGTATTCCAGTAGCTACTTTGTAGCCACTATTCATACAGCTTGTTGATGAGGCTTCTCTATCATTACTACTTTCATGGTAATCACAACTTTCTAAGATTCTGGAATGTTAACATTCTCCAATGTTCCATGAAAGACAACATTCTGTCCCATGCTTCTAGGTAGGAAATTAATTTCTGAAATGTACCCCCTTTTAGGGTTCTCTAAATTTAATATTTTTTACTAGGGCAGAAACCTAATTATTTCTGTTTTAGTTTATTTCTTCCAGAGATGTTCACTGTGTAATTCCTGTACTGTCCCCAGCTATCTAAGGAAGTTGCATAGACTGTTTGAAAATGCCTTGAAACTCAGTCAATATACTTTCAACCAGTGTAGGACTTTCCCCGTTTCCTCCTCATCACTTGCATATGGGGTTTTGGCAATTTAATTGGATGTTATTATTCAATCTTCTAGTGATTCACAATTTCTGCAAAATTAGTCAGATAATGTTAACAAAAGGTGCAAAGACAATGAAAAAAATAAATAATAATAATAATAATCTAAAATTAAATATGAAGAAATGTAGCACAGTTCATTTTGGTAAACAAAACATTTTCATACACTATATATTGTTGTTATACTCTGACATATGCCATTACCTGTCAGACTGTGTCTTTGCTATAAATACGCTGTTTTTTTTTTTATTCCTCTGAAATGCTAGATTATACTCTTATATTATGTGAAATTTTGCTTGTCTGAATATATGGAGCCTTCATATAGGTCATTTCTCCTGTTGAACTGTGTCTTTACTATAATTATACTGTTTCTTTTTTCATCTGATATGCTAGATTGTACTCTTATATTATGTAAATTTCATATGTCTGTATATATGGAGCTTTTCTCCCCGGGCCTCTGCTGAAAATGGACATATACCCAGTCGGACTTTCCCGGCCAACAAATGTAAAACAAATAAATAAATAAATAAATATAGTAACACACCCCTCAAATCAGACACTGTTGTAAGGGATATAAGCACACTTGCTGACAACTCCTTATTCTTTGACAATCACTTCTGCAAAGTAATTTACAAAAGCCTTCCGACTCATCTTAATTCTAAATGTATTTCCATTAGATGAAAAGAAGTCTTAATTCTCCTTTACTCATATTTCATCAGCCCCATCAATGATTATAATGCACTTTTTGGCATGTAGCTTTTCTCAATATTTCCCTCAGCTTGAGAGACCTCAGAGATTCATAACTGTAAAAATCAGGAGACACAAACATCTTAGCTATCAGGACAGACTATCAGCCCTGCCTCAGTACTCTGTCTTTTATAGGCTCCTCCACGGTCTGGCCTCCTAAAGGTTACCTCAAATTCATGGTTAAATGTATTAAACAATAGGTTAATTTCCCAATGTATCCCTTATCTTTGCAATAAACTTCCACTACATGTCAAGCAGATTGCCACCTTCAGAATAAACCTTGATGATTTGGTGGGCAGCCTCAAATTCTCCTGTGGTCTACCTTGTCTTGCCCTTCTTGATGCTGAAAATAAACTTTTGAACTCTCGAATATGCATTTTTCTCTAAGCTCATAATGGTCTGCAGACTGATTTCCTAGAATTTGCCGATGAAACTGTGAACCTATAAGCTCAGATCTTTAAAAGGTTTGGAAGAAATCATAGCTTCACCATTTGTTTCATTGCCTTTCAGTCTAGGATTTACTAGATTCATTCTCTTAAAGACTTGTACAGCTTCAGCTTACCATTAGACCCAGACTGTTGATGCAGCATTGTCGATATCATTAGACATAAACACAGGCAGTCGGATTTCTTCTCTCATTCATTTATTAGCAGATTCATAAGTCTCAGTAACCTTAACTGCAGATAGGCTTTCAGACAGTCCCTCAAATGATGTGGAGGCAGACGACTAGCATAATTGACTTCATATATTTCTGACTTCATCCCTGTGATAACTTTCTCATGCTTTTACACTGACATGCTGCTGTATTTAACCAATATGATGAGGGTGGTTGGGTTCTAATGCCCCCATGGTCCTCCTTGAAACAGCAGAGGAAAGTAGACAGAGAAAATCCTAGGGAGAAGACCAGAGCCTCTAACCTTGTTTAGAGGAGCAGTGTATTAAATTCTATCATTTTATTTGTATTAACCGTTTTTACTAGTCATAAATAAGAAGTATAAAACTGAAAGGCATGGTCTTTGAAATGCCTTCTTGATAAACTATATTATGATAATTTATTGGGGCATTAAAAAATCATGACATTGCCAGTGGGGGGACCTTGTTCTGTGTCATTTGATGATATAAAGCAAATAAAGTTCCCATCTTAAAATTATCTCCACAAGCCCAATCTATAAATGATAACAATAATGGCTTATTGATCTTGAAGTTATTCCATGCAGGATATATAATGACAAAGCAGTCACAAATGGTAGCCAACGTACCCTTTAAAGCTGGCAACTTTGCTTATTCCTCACTATATCTATCACCATGATATCAACAGACTAAATAAACAGCCAGCACACATTTCCAAAATGTACATGTTCTTGATCATCTCTGTTTGGTAAGTTTTTTAGGGAAGTACAATGTGAAATTTTTGTATATGAGGACCTGATTATTTAAAGAGACAGCATAATTTTGAAATAAATTGTCATAGTTCCCCTTTTTTTTAGTTTAAATGGACTTTATTTCTCTTAAATGGGTCTATATTAGATCATCAAAGTGTTAATACTTCGAATGGTCTAATATCGACCTGAAAACAGCGAACGCTGAAAATAGCAAAGCTGCAGATAACCAATTTTTTTCCTAGGGAAAGAATCCGGTTGTCTGTTACTGTGGCTTCACTATTTTCAGCACTGTGATGGAAAGTTATGGGTTGGGCTCAGGTAAGTGTGGCGCAGGTGAGGTGAGTGTGCGATAGTGACGGACCTGAGGGTTAGGGTTTGGGTTAAGGATAGTGGATAGATAGTACTGTATGTACAGTTTAGTGTAGGGTTAAATGTAGGATTTTAAGTGTATGTGCATGGATTGCTGTTTTGTTGGAGTGCTTGTGTTGTGTTTGTGTTTCTCGGAACAGTGAATTTTTTCCCAGGGAAATAATTCACTGTTCTGAGCCTTCAATATTTTTGGAGTTCGTGGTTAGCAGTTCGAGGTTGTGGTATTCGATGTTGAGTTGTTTCGATGAACTGATATAGACCCTCTTAAATGGCTTCTTAAGCCAAATAATACTAACTAAACATACCTCTGAAATTTATTCATCCTGAGAACAGGTTTGTGGAAACAATGTCTTTATAATAAAAGTGAACATGATAACCTTCTCAGTCCCAAGTCTGGGTTGACCCAAAAAGGAAAAGGGTTCTTGGTAACTGTATAATTTACTTATAGCATCAAGCAAGGTATCTCTCTTCTGCTGTTAGCATCTTGGCCATTTTAAATAAAATGGAGTGTAATCTAATAACAGTATCATTAGATGATACACAACAATAACTTATATGAAATCCCAAATTATAGATATCAAAAATAAACATCAAATTGCTTACCTAGATTCTCATATCAGTGGGCTGCATTGTTTCCTAGAAGGCAAATTGGTTTATCTTTATATGTGCGTTATGCACAAGGGAGAATGCTATAAGGTTGAAAGGACTTTTTCAAAGTTCCAAAAAGTTGAAAAACATTGTTTCGGATGTGCAATGAGTGAATGCACAGTGACATTCGCTCATTGCAGATTCGGCATTTTGGGTGCGGATTGCACTATAGTGGGGATCGGGAAATGAACCTTTTCCCCACTCTAGTGCAATCCTAGTGTTAGTATATTAAAGTAGGGGTGTGTGGAGGGAACAGCCCCCCACATGGGGGGGTGCAGGGGGGGGCTTGGCCCCCTGCATTACATTGTGCGTTTGACATTGTAGTTTGAAAATCAGTGAATCTGCTGTTTGATTTTCTGATTTTCGAACTCCGGTGATGTTCGACATTCATAATTCGTCCTTCTGATTCCTACAACAGGACGATCAATATTTTGATTTTCAACAATGTAAAGGTAAATCCGCAAATTTCCTGTACAGTAGAACTCACTGCTAAGGAGGGATAAAAAAGTGTTATGGGGAACAGCTAAGTCTGCATCCAAGCAAGTACAAATAACTAGCTCCAGAACCTCGCACTTTTTCATCAGAGGAAATGACAAGGTATTGACTATCCTTCTTCAAAGTATACAGTACAGGTCATCATACTATTCGGCTGTTCTGTGTTTGGTTCCACAGTTAAAAAAACTGAAGATGTGGCCTTATCTTAAGCAAAAAGACAGAAAGAAAAGAAAAAAGCCAAAACAACCCCTCAACAACACCATCATGGATAAAGGTCTCCCTACTTCACAGGCATTCACACATTGAGATAACCTGATAAATTAGAGTTGAGCAGCAATGTGAATGTCCCCCCAAAAGGAGAAAAACAGCTGTGAGTATTGGAGTACTTAGACCAAAACCCATTTATGCCCACATAGCTAGATTCAGAAGGGGGCATACTGAATGAATAGCTGAATAATATGTGAGCTTGTTTTCAGAACACTATGCAGTACCCAAAAGCAGAGTTATTTGACTGTGGTCAAATAAACTAGATCAGCAGGGATGATATAGGCAATAATCCACCAAATGGCAACACTCTTTCTCAACTTTTCTCAACACAACCACAGTTGTACCTGAAGGATCTATACTAGGTCCCCTCCTTTTCAGTATATTCATTAACAAGTTCCACTCCACCCTTACCCATGGCACAGTTACCCAATTTGCAGATGATTCTACAATCATCAGCACTGCCAAATCTATATCTGAGTTACAAAGTCTTACCCAAAAATGCTTTCACTTCAACTGAAACTTGGATGTCAAAACAACCATCTCTCTCTAAATCTCAGTAAAGCCAAACTTTTAATAGTCACCCTCCAAAAAAAGCCACTCTGTACAAGAATTACTTTTCTGTCCAATCCCATAATAATCATCTCATTGACTTTGTTCCAAGTACCAAACTACTAGGAGTTATTATTGATGAAAATCTAACATTTGACCTCCATGTCCATAGCAACATCAAAAAACACATCAAAAATGAGGTACCCTTTACAGACACAAATACTACCTTAATATTACTAAAAAGCTATAGCATCACCCTTCCTGCTACCATCTCCCCTCTACAGACACAAATACTACCTTAATATTACTAAAAAGCTTTAGCATCACCCTTCCTGCTACCATCTCACCTCTTCAGACACAAATACTACCTTAATATTACTAAAAAGCTCTAGCATCTTCTTTCCTGCTACCATCTCCCCTCTACAGACACAAATACTACCTTAATATTACTAAAAAGCTCTAGCATCACCCTTCCTGCTACCATCTCACCTCTTCAGACACAAATACTACCTTAATATTACTAAAAAGCTCTAGCATCTTCTTTCCTGCTACCATCTCTATTCTACGGTGCCCCAATCCTCACCAATATCCAGTCCTCCCTGAAAACCAAACTGGATTCATGTTACAACAAGACTGCCAAATTTGTAACAAATTCAAAAAACTCAGCACACCACTGCTTATCTCTACAACAGCTAAACTGGCTCAATCTCCCACACTACCTCACTTATTCACAATTAACCACTGCACATAAACTCATATACAAGCCTTCAACTTGCCCCTCCCTCTCCTCCTTATTGACTTCATACCACCCTAACAAGCCCCTCCCTCCCCTCCGTATTAGCTAACATACCACCCTAACAGGCCACTAAGCTCCAAAAACACAATGATGCTGAAAGTTGAAAAACCTACCCTTACAGCTGGTCAAATGCTGTACTCTTTTACCATCTCAAAACTATGGCGTGCCCTTCCACCTTCTATCAGAACAATCAGTAACCCTGCTCTCTTTAAGAAGTGTCTCAAATCACACCCCTCTTCTCTCTGGCAATGTACTTGTGCCAACATAGTACCTCTTAACACCTGATCCACTACTATATCCCTCTACAATATCACTACTTAGGAGCTCTTTATCACTTGCTCAGTTCAACTGCTTATGCCTACAAAACTCCAACAAGTAACAATCAAAACTGCTACTCTATGTGTAATGTTTGTAAATGACTTGTCCACTATGTTTCGTATTTATTTCCATGGATTGAGACTGTTTATAAACTGTATATTGTGTTTTTTCTTGTATGTACTATTAATGTCATGTGGAGCTTTTCTCCCTGGGCCTCTACTGAAAACGGGGTCATCTAGGCCCAGTAGACTTTCCCGGTTAACAAATGCAATAATTCCAATTTGTGGTTGGGAAACTAATTTCCTATATGTCTCCACGAAGTGCTCAATGCAAATGGTATTTATGGAGACATACTACAGTACTTGCATATAGCTATCCAGAACTAAAGGAAATATTAAGAAAAAATTAACAGAATGGAGCCCTGACTACAGAATGGAGACCTGACTGTGACCCAAGTGACTGGGGCTTAGTCAGTGGCCCAACACTAGAGTTACTAGACAGTGAGCGAGAAGGGTAGAGAGACATTGACCCCTCTCCTCTCCTGGAGAAAGTGGGGGGGGGGGGGTTACAGGTTTTCAAAAAGTACACTGAGAAGTATGATTTCCCTGGAGGAGAGTGGGAAAAGTGTGGCCTGTAGTTTCTGGTTGGGGTGGTAGGGATGCTTGCTGGCAACCTCATTTACTGAAGTGAGGGATAACTGGCATGAATAGCCCATTGCACACCCTCTTTCCCATGCTTATCTGGTCTTGCATGGGGAGATATGGTCATATCAGGAAGAAGACCTTGAAATACCCGTGTTGGCTGCCTGAATGAACAACTTCCTGATCAATAATGGGGTGGGTTGATGAGTGAAAGGCAGGTGAGCAAAATGACCATCACTACATTGATTTCAAGTGGTCCAACTACCTTAGATTGAATCAAGTAAAACTGAATAAGTTATGAATCTGAGTACATGACATCCCAACCAATAACGTGGAGCCCTTCCCAGAGATCTGTGCTCTCCCCACCAGCATTTTTCTACTCACCTTCCCTAAAGCCGATTATATTTAGAAGCTTGCTCAGATGATATGCTCCCCTACTTAGACAACTCATTAAGTGGGCATTTAATTCACTCACAGCTCAATGTTCAATCCATAATACACATTAAAAGGCATGTTGTATATTCAAAAATAGTGTAATCACCATTACTACATTAGTTGTCCAGCTGAGTAACTCAGGGTTACAGTCATAACACTACAAATATAGTAGGTATAGTAATAAAATGTAACTCAGCTGTGAGACAGTTTATTAACAAAACATTATAGCTATTTTTATCATCATTATCATGTTATACTGAAGGCAAGTATTTTAAGGTAAGAGAAGACAACTCATGATCATACAAACAGCACTGTCAGTTCTAATAAAAGCAGGTAATAAGGATTTAACCCCCCACTCCACTTTAGTAGCACTTACCTCTGCACTAACTGTACACCTTTCCTTGGAAAATCCCTTCCCTTAACATTACCACTATGCAAGAGTTTTCAGGAACTCACCACATAGAAATACACATACACAACTAAAACTCTCCCCTTACTTAAACTGTATCCCTAACCTATGAACACTCAGGCATACATTAAAATTATCCCCTTACCTAAACCATCCTCTAATCCTAACTACAAACAGACATGTGAGCGGGCGCGCACGCACACACACACACACACACACACACACACACACACACACACACACACACACACACACACACACACACACACACACTAAACATATCTCAATTACCAACCTTGCCTATAACTTTAATATACACACACTCGCACAGATACACTCCCTGAAACCAAACATGTTTTTACCTTAGACTGCAAAACATGGTATCAATAAATGTTTTCAGTCAATCCAGCAGTTGCATGAACTGCACTGCACTATACTTTGTATATCAAAGTAGTGGTCAACAAAATGTAGTACAATCATTTAATTACCATATTGTTTGGTTTATGTTGTTATTATGATTGCACTCTGTATAGTAAAACTACTGATTTTCTTCTGTGACTGAACTTTTTACCACAAGCCTCTGCTGATGTGCTTTTGTTTAGTTGGACAATGCGGTACCAAAAGTTATAAACCAACCAGCAATTAAATAAATACGTTTTTCATCTGTCTAATGAAACTTGCATTTGTCCACATTAAGGAATATCCTGTTTGTAATGTCACATTGTGGCATCATGAGATGCATTATAATGGCTCTAGACTGAGCAATAATTCAGACCCCTCTTTGTTAAATGATTCTCTCAGACCACTACCATCTGGGTTCTGCTGAACAATCTGCTACCATTATGGTTAATTGACTCTCACTAAGGGTTCTGTTGCTCTCTGCTTAATCTAATGATTTTGTTTTCATAAACTTAAATGTTGTATAGTAAGTGCCGCATCCCAATAAATGACTATTATTACCCAGCCATCAAAGCAGAATTTGGGTAATCTGGTTTAACAGTATCTGTTGAATTTGAGGGTACATTATCATTTTTCCAGTAGTTCATTAACTATATTTAAATGTATTAATATGTGAAATAGAATGGTTTAAATTATTCTAAATATTACTGCAAGTCGTTCTTTCTAACCTGATGGCATATTTTCTGCAAGTAATAGTTGAAATAAAAGAATAATTAGGAAAACAAAGAATGTAGCATCTAGGTGGAGTTATATACCAACCACTCATGCATACACCCCCCCCAAACAAGCACACACATGAGTGCGCACACACACACACACACACACACACACACACACACACACACACACACACACACACACAAAGCATGTGCATGTGGACCCAGATGCAAATTAAGGGAAACAAATACACACAGGCACACATAACAGACATAAAGCACATGCATGTAAGTGAGTATAAAAATAAAGGGAAACAAATCCTACATTAACATGCAGCATTGCTAACCAGATCCTCTGTTGTACAAAAAAAGTGTTTTATTATTTTTTTCCAGACGTTGTCTCATACTTCATTCTAGCAGTAAAAGATTTACACCTAAAAGAGAATCCCTGTCCTGGAAAAATGATGATGAAAAATATTCCTTTCTGCTTGTTGGTTTAGTGTTCCTGTTTAATGGGCATGAAGCACTGCAGAAGACAGAAGTCAAGTTTACATTTAAATTGAGATTTTATAGAAAAAAATATTACCATAACTCAATAAACTATATCATTTCTAAATAAAATGTTGCGATGATCTATGACTTCCGTTACAAATCTGCCTACCCCTGTGACAAGAATAATACAAAAGCAGTATCTTTTCAGACTTGCTCACTGGAGCAGATTGTCTGAGATTTGACAGCTGGCATGTTTGCTCCCACAATTAGTTAGATCAAGCTTGACTGCTTTGAAAAATTGGTGGAAGTTAATGTTTTTCTTTGAAAGGCTGGATGTACTGAAATATTGCAAAAACATGGAAAATGTTTCACAGTCCTTCAGGTACAATATGACTGAAAATCATTCTTACCTGGAAGTGAGGCTACAAAACAACAGATGACACTTTCATAATTACAAATGTAATGAGTATTGCACAAAAGCTTCTTTGCTCAGACTTAAATGTGCTGACTTGCACAAGACCAACATCTGCTCAATAATTTTCTAAAACAGTGATGGAGGCTGGGGATTTGAGTTTAGGCAAACAAAATATACAGGAAATGAGCAAGTCGAGCATCTATAGCAGATGATGTGTGATTGGCTGCAAATGTACAAAAACTGCACTGACATCATTACATGCCATGTGCACAGATTGGAAATGGGGGTGGGGTAAGCCAAAAAGGGAAAGCCTACCAACCTGCAAAAAGAGACTCATACCTAGACATACACATGTCCTGCCAACCTTACTGTGGTGACGGTGGAAAGATATTGGGACACAGCAGACTATGGAACATGGGGGTGATATACCAGAAACAGAGGTGAAAGCATACTGCTCAAAACACAAAGTGAGATAGAAAGAGAAAAAGAAACCGAGATTGTTGTTGATTGTAGACAACCACAAAGGGTATCACTGAGCACTGTCAATCAACAGTGAAACAAATTTAAGCAGAACATAATTTAAGTTAATCAATTTTATGAGATTAAAAAAAAACATAGAAGACACAATGAGAATTTCAGTGGCAGAAAAATATAATATATAATATAACACTGGTTTCTGTTTCAGAAAAAAATAAGCAAACTAATGTGCTGTTTTCATATTTCTGCTTGAATTTTTTGACTTTTATTATTATGTCTGTCTAGTTTTTCATTCTGTTAACCACATGTATCTGGAGCTTTTCTTCCTGGCCCTCTGCTGCAAATGGGTACATCATGATCCAGTCAGACTTTCCCGGTAAACAAATGCCAAATAAATAAGTAAACAGTACAAAAAAGACTGTGTGTGTGAGTGTGTATGCGTGTGTGTGTGTGTGTGTGTGTGTGTGTGTGTGTGTGTGTGTGTGTGTGTATCTATATCTATATCTATATATATATATATATATATATATATATATATATATATATATATATATATATGGGTTCTGTTCAGAAGCTCGAAATACTGAAATCTCGAATTTCAGTATTTTGTGCCCAAGAAGTCAAATCCATATAATAGTGAAAGTTTAGAAGTGTGAAATTCAAAACCTCAAATACCAGGGGTTTTGAATTTCAGGCTTCTAAAGTTCCGCTATGCTTATGTATTCAGGTAAGTGTGTGTGTGTGTGTGTGTGTGTGTGTGTGTGTGTGTGTGTGTGTGTGTGTGTGTGTGTGTGTGTGCATGTTAAGGGGTTTGGGTAGGGGCTGTGCTGTCTGTCAGTGTGTTTTGTTGCTGTGATGTGTGTGTGCGAAGAGAAAGTAGCTTGTGTGGTGGTGTTTTGTGTGTGTTTGTATGTAGTATGACCTCGGAGTGAAAATATTTAAGTAGGTGGGGTGTGGGGGGCGCATCTCCCCTGCTTTCATGTAGTAGAGTGATTGTGTGTGTTTGTGTGGTGGATGGTGTGTGTGTGTGTGTGTGTGTGTGTGTGTGTGTGTGTGTGTGTGTGTGTGTGTGTGGGTTTGTGTAGTAAAACTGCAAAATTCAAAACTTCTAGTATTCGAGGTTTTGAATTTCGTGTTTTTTAGTTTTCTTGTTTTGTGGATTCCACTTCTTGGGCTCAAGATACTGAAATTCGAGATTTCAGCATTTTGAGCTTGTGAAGTGAATCTATATATATATATATATATATATATATATATATATATATATATATATATATATATATATACACCTCTATGTGTTTTTGTGTAAGAATATGTAAGCATATATATTTTTTAAACATATTAGCCATAAATTGGTTAATATATAGTGTGGTGCAGTCATGCTGGATTTGTAGTGCTTTTTCTTCCCTGATGTTAAAATGAACATTTTCTTGAGATGCTTGGATAAGTAAGTATGTGAAATCCCAGTCGCTACTAGGACTCACTCATTTCTCTTTTTCTTCTTCCACATTCATGTTGTAGTTTTTCTTCTCCTTCTTCACTTTCATTCCTCAATTTGTGGGTCTGAACAGGACAGATCATACATTATTTCCCTAATCACATATTCTAGCCGATGTTGGTGAGTTGTCAGACTTTATCACATCCCATCATTATAGTTACCTACTGTTAGGGTAAGCCCAGTGTAATTCCAATAAGATGACCACTTATTAGATTCTTAGAAAGTCTCATTTGCTCATACTAAACACCTGTTGTCCAGAGGTTCCTGTGGATCCAGTGGGAGTGACATTGACATGGCATGTGGGAGGTTTTGGGTTTGTGACTCAAATGAGAGCCAATATTATGTTTTCAGTTCTGTGATTTGAATAGTGCCTAAGCAAAAGGCTTTCTCTGTGTTCATGTGCAAGTGTGTGCATTTTTTTTTTTTTTTTTTTTTGGAGGGGTGTAGCTCACTTTGTCTTTAATTACTAGCAAAACTAAATTCAGAAATCAAAGTCTCTCATTTTGTTGTTCAGCTCAGAGCACACCTACCCTTTCTCTGCACTACAATAAATAGCAATAAAGTACTAAACATATAAGTGTAGTGCAGTCTGGAGGAAGGCTTCCTGTTGCCTGATAGGGAAATTGAAACATTTTTTTCCACAAACTCAACTCTTACATTCTACCACAGACAAATCCTGTACTTTTAGCCTTCAAAATCTATCTCAGTCTATTATCACTTCCAATTAATCAATGAAGCTTTTGACTTAGTTCCAGAGGTTATGTCCAGATAATTCCAAAAGTACAACATCCTGTGCAGTCAGCAGGGATGACACATCTAGGTCTTTTAACTAGATAGATTCCCAACCACAGTGACATCTTGAAATCTTATCCATAGAAGCATGAATTAATATGGTGGTACATAATGCTTCCTTGCTGGAACTGGACATACACAATTAATGAATTTATATTAATGTCATGAATGTAGAGAGAACTCTCGCTGTCGTCACCTGTGAGCCAGTGAGCATGATGCAGCACTCCAGGTACCCCATGCTCCTGCAGTCTGTACTGTGATAGCCATCCATAAATCTACATAGCAACTACAGGCTGAATTAGCATGCTTAGACAATCCTTAAACAATGCACTCTCTTAAAAAGTTCTTCTACTATACCACAGCCCAAATGGAACCTGTATTTCCAATATTTATTCTGAGGTTTACCTCTGGAACAGGCTCTTACAAACACTTCAGGACAATAGTCCTCAACTATCTTGAACTTAACCTCTTCACCTTGTTTACAGATTGAAACTACCACCCCAGTTTGCAAAATCAGAGAATCTCTTCCTGACTTCCATGTAACACAGTAGAAGCACATTAAATAAATTACCATTACTTTTTCAGTGTTTTCACGTTATCTGAGTCAATGTTGTCCAAAACAGTTGTCCTGTTACTGGAAATCTATGTGACATCCTGTGTGTGCTGTTATTGGTTCTAGCTGAGTGGCTGGAAGACAGAGTCCTGCAGATTTTAATGGTTCTAGACAGACCCTTTTGATATGATGTAGCCTTTTAAGCACATCATCAGACACAAAGCATCACTGCATAAGCATATACACAAGAACCTAGTTATTTTCTTCATTCCTCAGAGAGGAGTTGCTACATCATGCATACTACCATGTCCTGTCAGCAGACAACACACCTGGCCATGCAGGTGCAGTGCAATGCTCCTTAGCAATGGATGACATGCATGAGCTACCTGCAGGAGACAACATGGGAATTACACCCTGGCACTGTTGCCCACAAATGTAGTACTATACATATTCAAAGAGGAAAAGCGAAGCTGGTGGCAGAAGATAATGCATCCATCCTGGAATGGTGGGGAAAGGCAATGTGTACATCCTGGAATGTAACACCACTTCCTTAAACTATTAGACATGCCTGCTGAAAAGTACAAGACCAGCAGTGTCTGGGCTATTAGGAAAAAAAAAACACAGTGATTGACAGGGCCTGCAAAAAAATATCCGCACCGACATGTCCAGACATGATAGACATCCTACAGGTAGCCCTATACACTAAGATGCAGGATATGGAGAACCTGTACTTGGATGCCCCAAGTCATATCATAAAAAGGTGGAGAAATGGCTGATTGAGATGTGATACAAGACCTGATTTGCTATGCCACTCTGTAGGGGGTTATTATATAGGCATACCAGTGGTGGTGCTGCGGTAGCATTGTCGCCTCACAGTAACATGTTGTCCTGTTCGATTCTCAGCTAAAGCATCTTCTGTGTGGAGACATGAGTAAATGGGCTTACCTTATTTGAAGGTTGTGCATCAGGGCTGACAACTCAGTATGTAAAAATCTACTGCCAATCATTAGCGGACCAGAGTTCCGCTGGGGCAACCCCTAACCGAGAAAAGCCGAAAGATACAACAAGTGAAATAAATATTTGCAGTGCAAGCCTCCAACTTAAAGTCATTGGCATGTCAATGATAAATGTAATATTTCCTGCAAAGACCAAGGCATGCTAGCAATTGTGCATTATACAATAGTCTACCTTTTAAGTTAAGAAGTTGTCATGCCTTGAATATATCCCAGAAAACATATTTGAACTGACAATGTTAAATGGAGTACAAAAGCAGATGTACCTCATCCTGTGGCAAGTAGTCAATCAACATAAATTAAAATATGTACCTTTGTTATATGTTTTTATGATCAGAAAGTAAATGTCTCAAACAAGTCTGTGCTTGAATGTCTCTTTGAGGTACCAAAGGACCATGCACTAAAACCACTTCCAAATGCATCTTGATAGGTCTCAAACAAGTGGAGAATTCTGCCAGTAAGAGACTCTTCCCTAATGCCCAACTACATGGTTTCACTTGGAACAAATGTTGTGGTTCCAGATTCAAAAATTTGGCCCCTGGTATCTAGAATATCATCTGGAAGTCAAGAAGCTGGCTCCATGGGTTTTTGCATTCACTCAATATTCTAGATGTATACATCAGGATTTGTGATTGCCAGCCCAAGCTATCAGAGCCATTGTTACTTGAACATTTCATTATTCTACACTAGATCTAATGGCCACTATGAATGAATATGCATCACCTGTGAAGAATGATCAAACAGCGCTTCAGAGGGAAGTTCTTCTTCATGGATTTCCTCCACATCCAAGGAAGGAAGTTTGACAGAATATAAATGAGGCACTCCTTCAGGTACTCATATATGGCACATAATAGGCATACAAGACTGTGGGGTGTGTCATTTCATTTTAAACTTTAAGGCTTTTCTTTGTGGTATTGGTCTGTAGGTCTTTTGACAATAAGACCCTTGACAGCATGGATTCTTTGGTGAAATGGTATGAAAAGTGCTCTTTGTTTGCCAGTGCTGTGTGGGTTTCACATTTGTCTGAATGTATTTAATAAAATATTTCAAGTGGTGAATTTGAATTATGTCAGTGCTGTGAGTACTTTCATGCTTGGAGGTGTTTTACTTATTTTTATAACAGACATACAAGGCTTAGATTGTGTGCATTAATTGAATCTGATGTTAATCATGCACCAATGTATACACTTAATATTTGTTTTGGTGTGTGTAGATTTAAATATTTCAAATGATGAATTTTGTTGTTGCACATGGTGTGATAAAGGTTCCTGTATTTCTAAGTATGTCATTTTTTTTTATTTTTCTCTTTCATATGAATATGGGGGCTTATTCATGAACAGCTACACTAAGTGCAGCTATTGTTTATGCATCACACTGAACTGTGCACATGATGGTTTGTTATTTGATATTCATTAAATGGCTCTGCATTTAGTGCAGTGCTTCAAAACAAGGATAAATGACAGAATATGCTAATGAAAGCATAAATATTTGAAATACATGCTAACTAGCCTGTCCAATATGGCAGAGCTATTAAATAACCTTGAAAACACTGACTCCCATACCCTCTCTAACCTATTCAGTTTTACTGAAGTAATCACCTCACCCACTAGAATCAACAAACACAGCAACAGGAACTCACTACTAGACTGGATCCTTACGACCTCACTCTGAAACATAAACACCTTTTGCTGTCTCCCCAACAACATCAGTGACCACTATCCACATTTATTACAAGGCAAACTAATCCCACCCCCAAACATATAGTATTAATACAAGTAAGTAAACTATCCTCTTTTAACAGACACCTTTATAAACTAAAAATCCTAATACAACTGGAATACCTAAAAAATCTAATACTAGAAGATGCTGTGACCCATTTCAATAACACGTCCCTTATTATAATAAATGACTTAGCTCCCACAAGAACAAAAAGGACCAAAACCAATCCTGCTCTATGGCTCAAGAAAGAAACCAAACAGCCCATGCTAAATAGAGTTAAAGCCTGGAAGGCTTGGTATAAAGACAGAATGCAGCAAAAGTGGCAAATGTTAGGCAACTTAGAAATCAGTGTAAGCAGCAGGTCAAGCTAGTAACATTGCACTCTTTCATTCAATTTATGGCAAACATCACCATAATCCTAAGCAATTCTGGACATCCATAAAACCCCTGGTATACAGTGGTTAAACCACCAGCCCCATCTCCTACTACAAACAATGACATAGACCCCATAACCACCCAATTCAACACACACACACACACACACACACACACACACACACACACACACACACACACACACACACACACACACACACACACACACACACACACACACACCGCACACACGCGCACACACACACACACACACACACACACACACACACACACACACACACACACACACACACACACACACACGCACTTCATTCAATCTGTACTGTCTGTACTCTACTAGAATTCATCCTACCATCTCTCTGTGCCCACCAATGCTCACAACACCCCTCTCTTTCCTTTCAACCAAATACCTACCTCAACTATCAAAAATGTCTTTCAAAACCTGAGCACCACTATACCAGCTGCTGAAAAACTGTCACCCAAATACTTTAGGTTTGCTGCCTATGTCCTTGCATACTCCATCTTAATACTCACAAACAGATCTATCACAGAAAACCATGTACCCACTGTCTGGAAAAAAAATGCAGATTATACCACTTCATAAAGATGCATCAGTCCTTTTCAGTTGCTGCCCTACTGCAATTCTCACCCCTCTGTCTGAAATCTTAGAAAGGTGAATGCACTCTCTACTCCTAACCTATCTCATAAAAAAAAACTACTCTCCCCTATACAAGATAGCTTTCGAACATACCACAGCACCACAACATCTCGGCTTAGTTTCTCAGAAACCATAAATACCAACAGAAACAGTGGTAACTTAATATCATCCCTGTTTCTTGATCTGTCAGAAGCATTTGCCACAGTATCCAATCAATCAATCAATGAACTGTCTTCCCTATCACTGTCTCATTCAGCACTTAATTCTGTAACTAACTCTCCAAAAGATGGTGGCCATAAAAGGAATCAGAGTGTATCTCCCTTCCTCTTTGTTTCCACTGGTGTGCCACAGGGGTCAGTTCTAGGCCCAGTACTTTTCAATACTTTCACAAACAACCTGCAGCCAGTAAAGCTGCCACCTTATTACAATATATTGGCAATGTCATCATCATCTACTCAGCGTCAATCCTTCCACTACTTCAGCAAATGACTGACGACTCCTTTACGTCCACAGAATCATGGATAAAGGCTCATCACCTGATCCTAAATGGCAGTAAAACAAAATGAATGCTTTTCACACCCAGATCTCTTTCAACATCATGTACACCCTTTAATATTACTTAAAAAAAAACAACACCACCATAGAAAATGTAGCAAATACCAAACTAGTAAGAGCTATAATAGATAACAACCTACAATTTGACCTGCATATCACTCAGGCCATCAAGAAAACCCATCAAAAAAATGGGCTTACTCTACCAAAACAAATGCTACATTAACAGTCTCATCAAGGAAATCCTTAGCATCATCCTACCTTCTCCCCTCCCTTCTCCGTGCAACATCCATATTAACCAACATTCAAGCAACCCTACTAAATAAATTAGAGGCAGATTTAACAAAATAGTCAGGTTTTCAGCTAATACATCCTACCATACACACCAGTGCTTAGCAGTAACACATCCTGCCATCACACCACTGTTTAACACTAATACATCATACTATACACAGGTTCCTATTATCTAAGCAAATGCTTAGATTTGCGAATGCTGTTTCAACGAGCATGATTACACAAAATGGCAAAATGCCGAAAGCACGGAACAGCAATTTTTTTCCTAGAGAAAAAAATCACTGGGCTGTTTTCGGGAATTTGCCATTTCCTCCACTGTGGTGCGATCTCGGAGTTGTTATATTTAAGTAGGGGTGGTGGGTAGGTAAATTTTGTGTTTGGATTTTTTTTTTTTTTGCGGATCAGCGATTTTTTCCCTGGGAAAAAGAATTGCTGATCCGTGTGTTCGACATTTTGGATTTTCAGGTATTGTGGGTCAATTATATAGTGTTCACAATTTAGTGCATTCTCTAATATAATATAGACCCCCATACACACCACTGTTTAACACTAATGCATCCTATTGTACACACCAGTGCATAACACTACTGGATCCTACTGTACACACCACTGTTTAACACTAATGCATCCTACAGTACACACCAGTGCGTAATAGTAATGCATCCTACAGTACACACCTGTGCTTAACACTAATACATCCTACCGTACACACCAGTGCTTAATACTAATGCATCCTACCATACATACCAGTGCTTAACACTAATGCATCCTAACGTACACACAAGTGCTGAACACTAATGCATCCTACCATACACACCACTGTTTAACAGTAATATATCTTACTTTACACACCACTGCTTAACACTAATACAGCCTACCATACAACCCAGTGCTTAGCACTAAAACATCTTACCGTGCACACCACTGCTTAACACTAATGCATCCTACCATATACAACAGTGCTTAACACTACTACATCCTACTATACACACCAGTGCTTCACACTAATGCATCCTACTGTACACACCACCGATTAACACTAAAAGAGATCAACTGGCTGGAACTACCTCATCACTTTACATTCACCCAACTTCAAATTACCTACAAAATAATACACAAACCGAATGCATTCCCTTCTCTACAAAACATTTCTAAACACTAATCCCCTCCATGTTTCCTTTACTCAGTTAATCAGAGCCTGCTAGTAATTCCAAATCCTATAATACAGCTATAGACTTGCTATATTCATCCTATGTCAACAGACAATGTAACACCTTGCCTAGCCCACTAAAACAGGACAGCTATTCCTCCAGCTTTAAGTACAATGTAAAACAGCACCTAAAACTCTCCTGGCTATGTTTTTGTTCACACCATGACTATGTCTCTCTCTCTCTTTCTCAGATTTCTACACTATCACCAACCCCTAACTCTCCAGATCTATTACCTTATCTGTAAATGTAAATAAATCCTATCTGTATTTATAACTGTATACTGCTTTTCATCACTCCTATGTAAATGAAATGTGTATATTGCTATATATATGTAAATGCTACCTGTTAATTATTGTATAACCCTCCTACAGAAATCAAATTGTATTAACCTGTCTTGATTGTATTACCCATTGCATAATTCTAAAACCCATTTCTACAGTTAAAAAAATATTTTTTTCTCTGAAAATGTTTTGTAATTTTTCTAACTTTGCTACAGCCACTTCTGATATGGGCCTAAGTGCTCATTTGGATCATCCCAGTAAACAAAAGGTAATAATTAATAAATAAGTAAGTAAATAAATAAATACATAAAAGCAGATTTGTACACTTATGTAGCCATTTGCCCTGAAATCCCAAACGCTTCATATTACAGACACGATTGCCCTTAGAAAAAAAAGTGTAATGGGTTGTTTGTTGTCATCCTTAACCTGTATATGCAACAGGCTTTAAACCAAGGTGGTGCTGTTGCTGTCGCCAGACGTCTGCCAAGAAGAACAAGAAGGATGTTTATAACTCACATGGCATATTATGTGCTGTATGACACAGAAATTGTAGGGTGATACATGGAATTCATGGAGACGATATAGCAAATATACAACCTCTTCTGTCCTACTGAGGTTTAAAGTAAGTGGAAACTGGAACAAAAAAAGCTTAGTCCCATATGCAAGTAATTAAATGTCCGTAAGATGAAACATCTCTCATTTGTACAGTAATGTCAGCAATATTGTATGACTGATGTCTGCAATATCCAGCTAAGGACTTTGCCCAATAATGTGCATCAAGCATTTCACTTTCCCACACATATATGCAACCATAAGTACATGCAGAATGTGTGAAGGGTAGGACATATTCATCATCACTGACACAGGGTATTGGTGGGGGAATACATGAGGGTAAGCCTAACACCAAAGAAGTGAGTGTGAATTATTAAATTGTATTGCATACTTGGAAGTTCTGAAGAATACAAACTTGTATTGTCCTCCATGTCAGAACTAGCATCAGTGATTCTGTGTGAACCCTCTGCTGAGGAGTTACGGATATCTGACAGTGGACAGGAACTCCTCATTTTCAGTCACTAGTGGTTTGTTAGCAGAACCCCCCCCCCCCACTACCCATATTTTCCTGGCCAGTTTCACATGCTGTACGTCTCATGTATATTATTATGTCACTGTCCCCCTGGCCCTTTGTCAGATTTTCTTATATGTATAGCCATGTCCTCCTACACCACTTACATAGTTGACCATCTGCCACCGGATACAGTTACGAGAGTACTTTTAACCTCTTCCTCTTTCTAAGAGGAAGGAGCTGTGTTGACTTAGTGCCTGGATGTTAAATTCATTCTCTGCATCACTGTATAGTGTTTTACAGTGTGCAGATGTCCTCAGAACCACAGCACTGTATGAGATGAAACACAAAAGAAATGTAAAACGCACAATTAAGAAATAAGAGATTAGCAAAACAAATAGGTATGTACAAACGTATTCATCCATTATGTACAAATTTAAACATTAAAGCTCCATATGATGACACACAAGTAAATACAGACCCCCCCCCAAAAAAAATGCAATTATATAAGTTATGTAAGAAGACCAATGGGTCTATAACTGTTTAGCTCATTGCAACATTAACAAAAGCAAAATACACTTTCCCCAGCATTCATGAGCAGTCCGTGAAAGAATAGTCTATTCTTGCATGGACTGTTCCGTGTAGGAATACAGCAGCAGCGCATCCTACATATTAATGAGGGCATGCTGCTGTATTCCTACACCTACATGATCCATGTACGAGTGAAGGGGCATGTATAAGTCCTGCATGGACACTTAAACACACCCCCTACACACCGGAAGTGCTGTACAGCACTTTCAAACAAGGAAGTAGCATAATATTAGAGCCTGGCTCTGATATTATACATTATTTCAGTGTCCGCAGACACTGAAATGTAAAACTAGCATGTCAGTGTCTGTGGACATTGAAATAAGGAAGAAAAAGAAAATCCCCAAGAAGTAGCCCACATAGTACAAGACTGGAATGGCCAGATCCCTGCCACTCATGGCTGCAACCTGCTGACAAATATGTGTAATAATTTAATATTTCTTTATATATTTTTTTTACAATAAAAAAAAGTTGGAGCACAGCACAGCGGGTTTGCATGCCATGGCACTTTGCTCAGCCAAGCTTAAATGCTATTTGAGAGTGAAATAGAATTCTGAAGGATGAGTCTTCATTCATTGCTGATGTAGCATAGTGATTAGAGCACTGGTTTAGTGTGCAAGAAATGCACGGGTTGAATCCCAGGTCTAACTACTATATTTTATGTGTGGAATCAGTTGTAAATTAATTTTTATAAATTGGAATGATATTTGTAAGTCATATGCCTCACATATGGTAGTGTAGGGCTGGGAAAATACCATATGGAAATGTAAAACACTTTTTCTATTTATTTATTTTTTTTTTAAATAATTGTTTGCGGCCAGTTAAGCCTGCTGCATCTCTGCTGAAACAGGCTAAGAATTGCTTAAGCATGAAAATATAAGCAATCCTTAGCAACTGTAAGCTTGCTAAGTGGATTTGCGCAGAGCTAAGCATAGCTTAGCATATTTAAAAATCTGCCAATCAAGGAAAAGTGCGGGAAAATGGCCTTATTTAAACCACATAGGTGGGAATGCAGTCATATCTCTTTGAGTCTGATCAAGGCAGCAACAATGGCAGGTGTAGGAGAGGGTGTTCTCTTCTGGGCGCAACGCTGGGGCATCCAGGAGTCCAGGGTCATGGTTGGACTCCCTATCAAAGACCATGAAGCTAGACTGCTGCAGGGTCAGTACCAGGGCTCACAGTACAAAGCAGAGGCCTGGGACCATCTGCCACACAATCTCATCAGTGCCACTGGCATACTACGAACTGGTGAGTAAGTGCGTCATCACTATGATGACATAAAGCATAGGAAGGATGAGCTCTTGGCACAGTGGATCCAAGAGGCACAAGTGAAGGATGTCCCAGAAGTTTGTAAGTATCCAGTCTGTGTATTTGTAAATAATTATTTAAAAATTGTACATGTTACTGTACAGGTGTGCTTAATGTGTGTTCTTTCCCAATACAGCCGCTGATGAGAGGGCTGAAAACACTGATGCCCATGCACAGCACCTGGTCCGACTGTGCTAAAAGTTTGGTAAGTACATAAATATTTGTAATATCTGCTGTAATAAATCAGAAATAGTAAAGGTAGTACTGTCTGTATATATAATTGTGCTGTAACCGTACTGAATAAAAGCACGTGTCAAGCTGCCAGGGTTAGAACTCAGTGGTGCCAGCTGTAATACAGAGTTTTGTAGCAAACAAGGTACAATCGAGGAGAAGAAGATTAGGACATGTATTAGGCTGTCTGAAAGAACCTGCTAAGAAACTGCTGTCGGGGCTATTGTACAGTTACAAATGAAAAGCAGTCCACCTGTGCAGATCATGCAAGCAGTCCACGTGTGCAAATCATGCAGTAATACTAACTGTGGATTTCTGAGTTATAGAAAGTGTTGTTATGTCAAAAATAATAAAGCTGACTACCACAAACTGTTGTCTTTCATTTGTCTTGTATCTGAAAAGTACAATCGTGTAGCTGCTCTGTTTTAGTAAAATGTCAGAATGTCTAGTTTTAATAATCTGCTCATATTGTATAAACAGCAACATCAACAGTTTCTTGTTCTGATGTTTGTTGTAGGTATTATGCAAAACAAATAAAGACATTTGATAAAAAAGTAGAGTGTGTAGAAAAGTATGTACTAGACAGAAATAATCCAAAAGGTGCACACCATTTCCCCAGTAGCTCAGACTGATAAGGACTATGCCTGTAGTTCCCTTCTGCACACATACACCATGGTTCGAATCCAAGGAGTGCTACTAGCATGTCTTTCTAATGCTACAGCTGTAAACTTGTATATTGATAGAAACACTAATCTATTGTGAACAGATATTTTCCCCACAGGGCCCACAGGTAAAGAATTATTTGCAGAAGCAGTATGATGGGTCTGTGTACGAAATGTGTACAAATATTCTGTTAAGCAGCCCCTGTCCTACAAATAGAAGCAGGCTAGCCATCTACACTATGCAATCTGGCCAATACAAGCCTCTCAAGTGTCACGCTGTAACAGATAGTTTCCCCTTTTGCCAAGAAAGCTGCACCCAGATAGCATCACAGTACAAGTATGCCAAAAGCACACTTACAGAACAGCAGGACAGGGAACAGATTGTTACTTGTACTAGTAAGTATGACAGGTATGAGTCCCCTATACTTATGTACGTAGAGTTGTCATACCTTGCCCAGTAGTACTACAGGTGCACATATGTACAGGTGTGTATGTGCTGCAGTAGCTGCATGACCCAGTTAGAGGTTAAGGGAGGGTGAAACTGTAGAGTATTGAACAGTCGTGTATTGAGAAGTATCACTGAATGCAGTTAATGGAATTATTTTCTCTTCCCCCACCACTCATCTGCTCCAGTAATTGCACAAAATGTAATATGGGTATGTTGTTACCAAAACTTACTGTTGGGACCTTTGTTCCATTTTGGTTATTATATTTGAAACTGTGTGCAGACTAACATACCTTGTTGAATAACCATTGTTGTTGGCCTGTTGTAATAAATATAACCGGCATGCTGTTGCAATCCTGACTGTCATTCCATTTCTGCATGTGTTCTGTTTGCCATGCCACTGTTATAATTCCATTGTTCTTGGTCAATTGGAACAGCCATGCATGCTGTGTTGACTAATGTTTAAGTGTTTTGTTCATGACTAACTAATACACCTTGTTAATTCTCACTCCATAGCACATTATGGAAAGCCAGTCCCGGCGGATCTGCCTCTCCCACTCCACCTGGCCAAGGCACCAGGTCCCAGCATGTCTGGTACCCAACTCAAACCTCCCTCATCTGCTGGTCCTACACCACCCTCAGGTGGAACCATTGCAGGGGACAGGGCTTGTCCTCCACCTGCATGTGGGATGTTGAGGATCTTGTCACCTGGCAATAGGTCCGTGGCATGGTGCGCAGTGTCCTCTAGTTGGAGCTGGATGAACGACTGCACCAGGTGGAGGGCAAACTGGTGCAGCTTGAGGGGCAGCTGGCACCTCAAGCTCATCCCCCAGCACAGCCACCTTTTGAGCCATGAAGGAGTAGTGTTGATTGCCATCAGGTGGAGACATCAGTCCCACAACTACCATCTAGGGGACTCATGGGCATCTGATTCCCAACCACCCTCCCTGTCCAAGGTGTCTCCCCCCATGTGTCACACACCACCCCTGTCTGCTGTCTTGTGTGTCTTGTCTGTCTGCAAATGCAACATCTCCTACCAAACATTCCTACCCACACTTAACTACACTCCTTCCCTAACATCCCACTCTCTCCTTTAAAAAAAAAAAAGGCATCTGTCAAAGGAAAAAACTTCAAAGACCAGTTCATGTAAGGTTCAAGTATGGCACCCTTTATTACTTGCAGCAAGGAGACAAAGCATGCAGATACAGGATTTGTCTAAATTACTAATGAGCAGTATGCTACTTTTATACAATTCTATGAAATGTTACTTTTCTATTGTTGACGTAATTAGATACAGCTTTCTGTATTACTCTACAGAAAATGTTACTTAGATTTCCTGCTGACATGTCCAGATTTAAAACTCACTATGTTACATAGAAAATGTTACTTAAATTTCCTGCTGACATGACTGGATTATTATTGATCTACAAAAACATTTGAGAAAAACAACCTGGCCTTGGGGCTTATTTTTAGCCCACTACAAACTTTCTATTCTTCAATTGTGCAGTTCTAATATATATGTGCTACATTTTACCTAGATTCAAGGTACATTTCTAGCTTAGGTACAAGTAATGCTGACTACGGTTTATACTTTCAAGCAGCCTTTGTTTTCATTATCAATAGCTTCAGCAGCTGTGTACTTTCTCATGGCATAAGCAGAAAATCAATAACTCTTTGTTAAGTCTCATGACATTAGTAGAAATGAAACACTTATTATTATTTTCATGACATTAGCAGAAATCAAATGCTTCCTGTTAATTTCTATAGCATAAGCAGATCATAGCTGCGCATATTTTCATGACATAACATGATTGGAATGTCTCTAGTAGCTGTGCAGATTCATGCAGTGTGAACAGAATAAATGTATTAACTCTTTTAAACCTCGAATGCACTAAGCATGCATATTACTAATACATATTTTTCTAACATTCCTGTCCCAAAAAAAAAAAAAAATGACATCCCATACATAGCTCTGCATTTTTCCCAGAGACATGGTCCCCTTACTCAAGCTACCCCACTACATATCATCATTTTATGTTGCCCACACCCGTCACTGTGGGGTGTGAGGCTCTAAATTCCAAATTGACCATAGTCATATCAGCTGTTACTGTCGAAGAAATGCAGAGCTATGGTCCTTTCCTACACCCATCCTGCATATCTCTAGCCTGTCATCTTGTTTTACCCCCTGCTTGCCCCCATTTCACCACTTTCCTGTCTCCCTTTTTTTCTTTTCTTTATTTAAAATTAGTGTGGGTTTAAGCGGATGTACGTGGACTTGGTGGTCCCCTGCTCAAACTACTCCACAACAGAAGGAGGAGACTGATATGGAATAAGGTTAAGTCCCAATACTGGAAAAAAACCCTTATCAACCTCAACAAAAAGATGAGATTTCTCATCAAATACTCTAAAGCTAGCTGTGAAAACAGAAATGCAGCACACAGTAAAGACAACCACAAGGCCTCCAATAGTTATGTAAAGAATCTCCATGGCAATACCAACATGTGCTCTGAGCTACTGCACAATGAGACCTCCTATACTGAGCCAACAGATATTGCCAATATACTGGCACGCAGATTCAGTGGCAACATTACCCCTCTCCCCACACCCAAATGACCAATCACAATACCAGTACAATGCCAGGCACCCAGTAGTACTGCTGGTTTGGTTAACACACCACTGTCCAAGGACAAGAATACTGCTTCTATTGGACCTGGCAATATCCCTGGCTGTCTTCTGCATGAAATACAGAGTGAACTGACACCTCACCTGTGTGGCCTGTTCAATCACAGCTTCACCTCAGGCTTTGTCCCTACTGACTGGTGCACTGCTACAGTTATCCCTCTCCACACAGGTGGAGTGGCTGTAGACCCTGGGAAGTATCACCCCATTAGCCTGACAAGGCTGTCATGCAAACCTATGGAACCATCATCATGGACTTAAGAAACAGGGATATGGGAATCTCCAGACTCAGGATCCCATACAGTTTGCTTTTGTGAAGGGTAGATTATACCTGTTCAATCAACCTGGTCGACTTCTTTAATTCAGTCACCAAAGCTGTGGATGAAGGCAAGCTGGTTCATACAGCCTATCTCAATCTGGCCAAGCCCATTGATAACATTCCCTACCCAGGGGTCATGGATAGACTCAATAAGCTATGCATCAACCCCTATAACAGTAGATGGGTTGCAAACTGTCTCACAGTTAGAACCCACAGTGTGAAAGTAGCTGAGCCCAAGTCAGACTGCAGACCAGTCATGTGTGGAGTTCCACAGTGTTTGGTCATCGGTCCTCTCCTGCTTGGTATCAGCTTCTCTGAAGTTCATGCCAACATGAAGGGACTCTGGCTGACAATGTTTGCAGATGATTGCAAGTTGGGAGCTATTAACTACCTAAGTTACTAACTACATAGGAAAACCTTCTATATTGCCCACCTGATCATGAAGGGATTCACATCTAGATCAAGGGAGGTCATCGTCCCCCTGTACTCATCACTCATTAGACCTATGATTGAGTACAATGCCCCGTTAGGAATGTATCTGTCCCGACACCTGCTGCAGCTTGAAAGGCCCCAAACGTTCCTCACCAAAAGGATAAAGGGTCTCAAAAATATGTCTTATGCTGCCCGACTGAAAGAACTCCAGCTCTATTCAGTCTCATACCGCTTGCTCAGAGGTGACCTGTGCCTGACATATAAGGCCATGTCAAACCCAGATTTGATGAATATACTTCACCTCAAAAAATCTAGATCCCTCAGAACCACAAGGGCAGGAGACTTAAACCTCGACACGGTTATAAATAGAACATGCTGGAGGGACAGATTCATCACCCAGAGACTCCCTATGCTGTGGAACAAAATCCCGGTACATGTGAGGCAGAGCACATCGATGGCCTTGTTCAAGAGAAATCTTGACCAATGGATGGGAGATTGCAGATATACCCCAGGGATTACTTCAGTGTCACTGCTTGACAGAGGCACAGCAAAATAATAGGCATAGTTTTTATTCAAACTAAAGGGGTGGCGAAAGCCACATAACTATGGGCTAGGCTTATAAATGCCCTTGGGCAGATAGCCTAGTATGAACCTATGAACCTATAAGTGAAGCTGACATCCTACAGAAAGGCCTCACTGAGACCAATGACCAGTGTCATAGCCATGGCCTTAAGCTCAATGTCAATGAATGTGTTGTCATCCTCCTTTGGGATGTCAGGCACTACAGGAATGTTACCGCACCAAAAATCAGACACCACTGTGAAAGTGCATATCCACAACCAATTCCACTACAATCACAGTCACATACCAATAGGTCAGGTGAACAGTTGAGTATATGGACTATGTGAAGAAATACATAGTAGTTTTTCAGTCACACACTATCCCTATATATAGTGGTCCAATTCTCAGTGTAGTCTGAATCATGACCATGGTACAGGACATGTCTCAGTCTGTTGCTACAAAGGCATACAGCCAATAGACCAGCAGACACTGGAGCAGCATGCGCAGTCAGATAAAGAAGGAGCCATAACACTTATCTATCCCCCTCCATACACAGCCAAAATAACATGTACACATGACATGTGTACACAATCCCAACAGTCTATCAGCAATGGCCAGACATGCACAGACCTTTCAAATGTACAGTTCACCTCAGAATGTACAGGCTCAGGACTGATATCTATGGCCTCTTCCCTGTAACATGTCTGTGGGTCTACTACATCACTAGGATGGTAGGAGGAATGAAGGCAAAAGATAATGGTAATAAATACATCTGACCCTCATAGTGCATGACATCTGGACAAAGCCTGTTATCATTTGGTGACAGAGGCACAAACACAGGTGTAGACTGGACATATTGGTGTCAGAAATTTAGTCAGTTGCTGATGTTACTGGGTTTGTTGTAACATATCCTTTATGAGGTATATGAAGGCAGTAATACCAATAGAGTTTAATATTTACTAACTGCAGTCGCCAGAGTCCCTGACTGATTTTCCAAGTACAACTGTCTGGGGAACAGACAAAACTTAACAGGCAAACATGTGGCCAGTCTGGACAGCATGCCAGTGGAGAGGTATGTTAGAGACATATCACTGTCAGACATGAAGTCACTCACTAAATGCATGTCCACACAAACCCTGTCAACCTATCAACCCACAATGTGCGTAACAGCACTGATGATGACATATAATCTGTTCACAATTCTGGAGATATGTCTCCCATTTTGTTGTGCTGTCTCCAGATGTCCTGTCCTATGAAGTATTCCCACCTACTGTCTGTGAATCTATAGCCCACCACTTCTGTAATGTCCCTCACACAGGCAATTAATAGAGCCAAGGCCCACATGATGGACGTCCCAGTTGTTGGAGCTAGTAGCAGTGTCCAAGCCCACAGCACAAAACTATGTGGGACCTACATAGTTGTATGGCCTTAGCAATACCTGACATCTGCACATCTGCACAGAGGACAGATGGAAAATGGACAGCAAACATGTTATGCATTAGGATGAATGTCCTGAAGGATAGACATCTGAAACTGAAATGTAAGCCATTACTACATCACAGCAGTCCTCAATGACACAGGAAAAAACATAGTACTCTACAGTTAATATAATAATATTATATTAATATCCAATAGAAGATACATAAAAACATACAGCTGAAACACCAAGAACAAGATAGGGTAGTACTCTGAGTCGCAGCTCTGCATGCAGATGTGCATGGTTGGAGAACTACAATAGGCAATCTAATTTTACATGGAAAAGCAGTGTCAAAAGTACTAGTTTCATAATACAATATATGTGGAATCATATTCATCAACCAGTGTACTGTAGCTGATGTAACATGCAATTCCTGTCATCCCACCTTAGTGTCCAACCTGTCATTGAACTCTTCATATGCCCATCCTCAGCCTTTGCTACCTCTCTCTTTGCCATGCACCTCATCTCCTCATACTCCTGCCTACTTTCCTCATCTCTCTGACAATCCAACTCCTTTTTCCCCAACCTCTGTCTCTGTATACTGTCTTGTACTTCCTCAGTCCACCAACAGGTGTCCTTGCCCTGCTTCCTCCAGCCACATGTAACCCAAGCACCTTTCTAGCTGTCTCCCTTACCAGCTCTACTGTACTTAACCAGATATTTGTTAGATTGTCACTGCCACCCAGTGCCTGTCTCAACTCTTCCCTGAACTCCACCTCACAAGCTCACTTTTCCAATTCACACCATTTGATCCTTGGTGCTGCCCCCACCCTCCTGCACATCTTGATCACCAACATCATCTCATATACCAACATTCTTTGCTACCTAAATACACTTTCCCCTGCCACCATTTTACAGTCTCCAATCTCCTTCAAACTGGCCCTCCTATATTGGATATATTCCACCTGTGTGCATCTTACTCCACTCTTGTATGTCACCCTATGCTCCTCTATCATGTTATAGTGTGTATTCACCACAGCCATGTCCATCCTTTTTGCAGAATCCACTACCATCTCACCATCTCCACTCCTTTTAACACCATACATACCCATCAATTCCCCATCCCCTCTGTTCCCTTTACCAACATGTCCATTGACATCTGCTGATATGACCAGTATGTCACCTTTGGGTACAGTCATCACCATGTAATCCAACTGATGTCATATTTCTCTTTCTCATCCATCGCACAATCAACTTGCATAGCATATGCACTGACAACAGTCATCATTACACCATCAGCTTACAGCTTCAGAAACATCACTCCATCAAACACTTATGTCATCTTCCAAAAATACTCTTGGCATACTGTTCTTTCAGCAGAAGCCCTACCCACTTCCACCTCCAGTCTATACCTTGATAGCACAGTTGTGACCTGCCTACCATACACCCATTCATGATCCCCTTCCATGCAATCTCTTGCACACACACAATATATCAACCATCCCCTGGCCAACATATCAGATAACCTGGTCCTTATACCACTCATACTGCCAACATTAACAATTCTTACCCTCAGTACCACCCTCCTAGCCTTTCCCCTCTCTTCCTGCCATATGACTGTTGGACATTCAATAGCACAGTAGCCTTTGCCTATCAGTGTAAAGGCTACTGTGCTATTGATTGACTCACGTATGCTACAGCAATATTGAGACACTGTCACTGATTTTGTCCCATTGCACCCATGTATGCATGGCATCCTACAGATGTCCTGCTGTAACAGGTTGAAAGGGGTGACTGCACAGCAAGAGTGTGAATTTAGTGTACTATACTGACACAGAACAGACATGTATGTGAGGTATTAGCTATGCACATGTCAGTATGAGTAGGTGTATGTGTCCACCTCATGAAAACAGACACGGGATGCAAAATGTCAGTTAAAACAGCTGCACATGTTGTACACATGTGTAATCTTCGTTAATGTGCACCCAAAAGAGTGACATTTCTACAGCTGCAGGTTGTTGCATTGCCCTGACACAGCTATGGTTAGTACAGTAAGCATGATTATCATGACTAAATTGGAGAGGTGACCAACTTTGTTATGACTTTGTGGCCATGCTCACTGCAAACAACTGTTTGAACACATACATGGCTGTAAGGACTCAGCAATACCTTACTTGTCATACCTGCCTTCACCAACGTAGAGTAATCCCCTTTGCTGGACAGCAGCATTACACAAACCACAGACATGGTCCCTATAGTGGCTGTACAGGGCAAAGTAGGGGCAGGAACTGACCTGGCATCAAGCCAGCCATTTTCTGAACAGGCATATAGGGTCACAGATGGATTACTGTAAGCCTAACTATGAGTACTAATTGGAGACATCGACCAGGGACAATCACAAGGCCATCATTCCATATGTCTGCAATCTCAAAGGCAGCATAACAACCCAACCTGTAATGGTGGTCGAGTACATCACATACACACACAACATAGCTACAGGCAACCTGATGTAGATAAGGTTAGGGCAAACATCCCCCCTGGCTCAACATCACTATAGGTGGATATGTACTGCACCCACACCCCTCCCTTCATCACCAGTGAGCAGGTACATATTGCCTACTGAAAGACAACAAATGTAAGTATCCATGGAATGTCATATTATCCCTGTCTGTATCCTACATGAACTCAGGCATGTGCTCCCAGCTGCATTACACACTGTAGTCACACCAAGCCGCAGCACCATCCACACACCATCCACATGTAAGATGGCTAATGTCATCAATTTACACAGACTTGAATGAGGAATGACAGATTATGCAAACAACTTGCCCTCAATGTGGGGAATATGACTCATCAGTACCAATAGTACAATGCAAGCTGATACTGTGCTGATAGATTACAGGGGTATGGTGTGGTTGTGAGTGGTGGCTACTGGTATGGTTGTGAGTGTTGGTTACTGGTATTCAAGGTACATGTTCAGGTACTGGAGATACTGCTGCTAAATGTATGGGGTCCTGTTATGTGTTTCCCTGTTAGTGTCTACCAGGTGCAATGTCACATCACTAGTGGGAGACCTTTTCACCAGCGGAATTCAACCTGATAATGGAAGCCATAATATAGAACCACACAGTACTGTTGGGCTGAAGCCAGCAGCATCTGCAGGAGAGCCCACCCTGTGGGATGACCCTGTCCACACGGTAAATTAGTTGGGCCTGCACATACATACATATGAGCAGGTGCAGCATCATGCCACCAACCTCATCCACAATGACTGGCAAAGGGCTGCTGCTGTGGGCAGGAGTCCCACAACCACAGGTGGGAGCCCAGCCATGCAGCCCTTACTGACACCAAATGACGAGCTCCTTGCCAAGCTTGGACCACCCATCACAGTACAACACCAGGTTACAAAGCCCCACTTGGTGGAGTTGGGTGGCACACACCCAATAGAAAAGGAGCATGCAGGTAAGGTCCCAGTGGGGATTAGTAGACTACTGTATGAGACCTGCTTGATTCTGTACACTATCTAAATGCATGTGCCAGGTATGATTGCAGTTGTGGATGGGGATTTCTAATGCACAAAAGTGCAAATCTATGGAGACGGACAGCAAATTGTGTAGTATTGGGTGTTGTACTATAAATGTGCAGACATGCTGCATCCATCCTTTTCCAAGGGCACATGTGAGTCTACTGCCAATACCTCTCTCCCACAACTACATAGGTTAGTATGGTCTGTGTATGGGACAGCAGTCTGAAGCAGGTGGGTATGGAATTGTTCATTTGTGCTTTGGCAGTACCCCAAGCATCTGGAGGGCATGCAGGTTACCATGTACACAACTATGACTAATAGCCATATTGTTTTACATGCAAGTAAATTTGTGGTGGAGTTAATTGTATTGCATCATAGTGGTCATCACATTGGCCTATCTAAAGAGAATGTAACATTTCTGTAGCATACTTCACAACCTGTCAGTGCAAGACATATAGACAGACACCAGCAAAATGTATTGGACAAACAGACTAAGGTAGGGACATGTGTAAAACATTACTGGTATAAGTGGATATAAACTGTATACACACACCTGTTAAGATGCCATTTGTTTCTGCAATATACTGATTGAGACCACAATAAATCAGTCCACACCTTTCCCAACCTTTAATGTGACTCATGACATGAACAATTTGCTTGTAAAATCAAGCATCTGGACATGTATTGCACCTACAAGCCTGGACAAGTGTGAGGGTAGCAGACATTGTATCAGTATGCTGTTTCAGTCAGGTATGATACTTGATGCTGCCATATGTGTCAGTACACTCACTGTGGCCGACTTGGCAACTATATCACATACATGGTAATTGTTAAGGCAGACAGAGCACAAATAGGTTCCAAACTTCTAGATGTTACAGACAAATCTGTACAGAGGACTGGTATGGCCTGTAGAATGGTTTCATATGCTGCATGTGAGGCAGATGCCCTTACCACACTATATAAAGTAATGGCATCAGAAGGTGCTCACCTGCCATGTATGGTGCACACATCAAAATTGTATCAGCCACAAAAGATATGATCCATACACACACACACCAGTATTCAGATTAGAACTCCGACCAATCTATTTATGTCTGCTATAATGGTACGCTGTTATCAGATGTGCCATGGAGCTTACACAATATCTCCTCATCCAAAGGTACTTCTAAGGTGAATGACATCAACAGGACTTCTAAATTGGAGTGAGTGGAAGTGTAATGGGTGGTACACAAGTCAAAAATGGTATAACCCACACAGTACATGATTCTCTCTCTCACGCACATACTCACATAAACACACACACACACACACACACACACACACACACACACACACACACACACACACACACACACACACACACACACACTTGCCAGTATTGAGATGAGAACTCCTGCCTATCAAATTATGTCTACTATAGTGTTACACAGTTACAGCAAGTGCTACAGAGCTTACTGGACTAGCAACTGGCCAAAGGTGCTGATAACTGCACAGCTGAGGTAACGTATTACAGGTGACAGGAAGTCTGCCTTCAGTTTCTACTGTACATCTTGCTAGTTCTTTCCATCTTGCACTTCAAATAGCATTATAACTTTGCACTTCAACAGCTTATTGTATCAATAAGTGTATAACACCTGGGAGCCATCAGCGATACTCGTTCATCATGGAATTATCCCCAGTACTTACTACTTATGTCCACCCCTCCTGGCATGATTAAAGTGCAGTTTTCTGTGCTTTCACCCATTAATCTGGTGCACTTTTACATCTGAGGCACTGTTGCAACTGCCTCATGTACACAGACAACCCTCTCCTCTAAACTACAAACTCTCAGTTACCCCTCTATCACCAAATGTGGAAATATGCACTCTCTCACAAAGACTGGACTAGCTAGTCAAGAGGATAAGATCAACACCTACATCACACCATGTGGACCACATAGCTTGCCACAACACCCACTATGACAGCCCTGTCATACATACACTGAGAAGCTACACACCCACCCACCCACCTTCACAGAGGCACTCAATGAACATTTATACAAACAGCACAGACCATCAAGACAGACACACACTCAGACACCACACCATAGCACATGCCAAAGGGCAACATATGTCACCTACACAGTGTGCCCCTCAACCTAAGCTCCTAAGGCTGACCACTTTGCACAATGCAGTGATCATGGGTGACTCAGTACTGTGGCACACAGATATCCCACTCACTATGTTGATTATGGAGAAGGTAACAGCCAACTGTCTATCACATGCCAGCATCCAACACATGACACATCCAGTCAGGCCACTCCAAAACAACTACATATATCATTCTGCTATCATCCATGTGGGTTTGAATGACCTGAGACACACCTCCCTGGGCTGCATGACAAGAGACATGGTTGAACACTCAGATTATGTGGTCCAGGCAGGTGTGACAGTAGCCCTGGCCAGTATATTGTCATCACCCAGACTGATACTGCAGTACTATCAACTGATAATTGAATGAAAAATTGGTGTGCATGTTGTGTGTCATTTTCAGGGAATCCAGTATCTTTCCACTTGGGATAAGATGATTGACAGACCTCAATGCCTTGCCAGAGATGCCCTAAATCTCTCAGCCCTGGGTTTCCAAGTACAGGGTAAGTGTCTTGCCACCTCTGTAGTGCCTTATTAGGCAGTGTTCCAAATCAAATTACCACCGTAACAGCTAGACATCTATGCAATATGAGGGTCATGCTGGTCAACAGTAGATATCTAACTGTCAAGATGCAGTCACTCAAAGCACTCCTCAGACTGGAGAATGTTGACAGTTGTGCTGTAATGGAGAGATGGTTCACAGCAGCAGACAGCAGTTCTTCACTAACAGGTATTATACCGCTGTCAGCACCAAAATATGGACCACACCACCACAGGTGGTGTTGGCTCCATATCCATAATGGATATGCACAGCTTCAGACTAGTGTCCCAGCATAATGCATTGGAGGTACTTCCTGTAAAACTGACTTTGGGGAATAGTGCAATCCACACCATAGCCTGCTATCAGTCCCCAGCTATGTCCATAGACTGTCAATGCACATTCCTCAGCACCCTGGCATCTATGAAGGTCTAACCCAAGACTGACATAGATGAAGACTTAAACGATCTCTTCATCACGTGGGGAAAGTAGTCAAGCAACAGTACACTGGCCCAACACTTCATGGAATTCATCAGTTCCAATGGCCTGGACCGGCTCATACTGACCCCCAGTAGATGATGCAACAACCTTGACCTGTATTGATTACTTACATATGGGACTGTTGCTCAACCACAGTTGTCAATCCCTACCTGGTCAGATCCAAACATGATGTAATCAACATGGAGCCCAACATCGCACCCACACCCCCACAAAGGTAACCACCTTGTAAAACCTCTCCAATGCTGACATTGCAGTCATAAAAACAGGGGTTGATGACTTCACTGCACCCATGCCAATGGGAAATAGCTGCATGACTGTCACATCATACACATATGCACTGCACAAACATGTACATGGATGCATGGTACTAGCCATAGCCAACAGAACACATACATTGTCCTTCAAGCACTGGAAGCCATTGTGATGGTCCCCTGGCATTACTAAAGTGTACAACAGAAAGAGGACACTGCTGCAGAAAATGGTGGTGTCCCCAAGACTGGTAGATCCCCTTATTAGCCTCACTCACAACATGGGATCCTTCATGGAATCACCTACAGGCAGCTATGAAGGCAGATTTGCAGCAAACACTAACGACAATCACAAAAGCCTTTGATAGCTATATCAACAAGTACTGTGAGTTATTGCACAATGCTGATTCCTGTCCTGACACAACAGATATTGCCACAGTCTTGCCAACACAGTCAATGCCAGCTTTACCCCTCTCCCCCCCAAAGGAGACAATCACAATGGCAGATGCATGCCAGGCACCCAGCATTACTGCAAGCCAGGTTAGACCTGCATTGTCCACTGGCAAGGATACAGCTTCCATGGGACCCCAACATATCTGTGGCTGTGTTCTACATGACATACAAGAGAGTTGGCACCACATCTGTGTGCCCTGGTCAGTCACAGCCTCACCTCAGGCTTTGTCCTTCCAAAATGGCACAGTGCTACAGTCATCCCTCTCCATAAAGGGGTAGCATCTACAGACCCTGGAGATCATTGGGCCCTTAGCCTTACAAGTCTACTATGTATGGGTATGGGCGCATCATCAAGGGCCTGATTGACCAAGATATGGGTGATCTTCTAACTCTGGACTCCACACAGTTTGGCTTTGTGAATGGCAGATCATGCCTACTCAACCTGTTTGACATCTTTGAGTGAGTCACCAGGGCTGTGTTTGACAGTAAGGCACTGCATACAGCCTACCTCAATCTAGCTAAGGCTTCTGATACCATTCCTCAGTCAGGGATTACTGGTAAACCAAACAAACTAGGCATTAATCCCTATATCAGTTGTTGGTTTGCAAAGTGTTTCACAGAACACACAGTGTGACACTGGCAAACTCCAAGTCAGACTGGCAAGCAGTCATAAGCGGGGTCCCACAGGGATCAGTACTGGATAGTGTCTTTTCCAGCATCTAATTCACAGGAATCCAGCCCAACACAGAGGAACTCTGGCTGCCCAAGTTCACAGAGGACTGCAAGATGGGAGCTATCATAAACTCCGCAATTGATGCAGACATCCTACAGAAAGGCATTACTAAGACCAATGAGTGGTATGGAAACTGTGGCCAGAAGCTTAACACCACAGAATGCATCATCATCATCTCCTTTGGTAAAACACTCAGTTCCCAGTAAGTTCCACATCAATGGTAGCCCAATGAACACTGTAAGCATTATAGGAGATCTGGGGACACAGGTTGACAGCAACTTCTCCTTCAGGCACCACATTTCCACTCTGGTCAGGAAGTCCTTCTATATGTCACATTGTATTACCAAAGGTTTTGTATCCAGGAAGATAAAGGTAATGATCTCTGTCTACTATTCCCTCATTAGACCACTCCCAAGTTATTATGGCCCATTTGCCATGTACCTCACTAGATAACTGCTACAGCTGGAGAAGCCACAGAAGCACCTCACAAAGGGATTCCTAGGCATTAAACACACATCCTACACAAACAGACTCAGCAGACCCAAGCTATTCTCTGTGTCATATCACCTAATTAGCAGCTATCTGTGCCTGACTTATAAAGCCATGTCTGACCCAGCTAGTTTAGAAATGCTACATATTAATCCATCCACACCACACACTGTACAGATCTCTACCTCAGTAGCACAATCACCACAACATGCTGGTGGGACAGGACCTTCACCAAGAGACTACACATGCCCTGGAATACATTTCCCATACATGTCATGCAGAGCACCTAGCTGACCCTGTTCCAGAGAAATCTTGATGAGTGGATTGGTAATAGTTCATCCCAAAGATCAGTGCAGTGGCTATACTTGATACAGGCACTGGGACGTATCATTGAGTGGCACATTGGCAGGGCCCTTCTATGTGCTTGGCTTGTTAAGGCTCCTGGGCCATTACCTACTACACACACTTGTGAACCTAGAAGGGAATGACATCAGCAGGACTGATAAATTAGCACAGTGGGTATTTAACCTATCAGGACACTTTGTCTTACAAACATGCACACACACACACACACACACAAACACACACACACACACACACACACACACACACACACACACACACACACACACTTGTGAACCTAGAAGGGAATGACATCAGCAGGACTGATAAATTAGTGCAGTGGATATTTAACCTATCAGAACACTTTGTCTTACAAACATGCACACACACAGACACACACACACACACACACACACACACACACACACACACACACACACACACACACACACACACACACGCACACACACACACACACACACACACACACACACACACACACACACACACACACACACACACACACACACACACACACACACACACACACACACACACACACACATTTTACATTTGCCAGGACTGAGATTAGAACTCCTACCTAGATAGTTATATGTACTATAGTGTTATGCAGTTATCTCATCTGCCACAGAGCTTATGGGGCCGGGCCTAACAAAAGTGACTTCTTTGGTGACAGAAATCTTCAGTACTGCTAAGGTGGGGCAATGAAAAGTGTATAGGGTGAGGAAGGCCTGTTCATTCCAAGATCCTGCTGACATTTCTCTAAGTGTATGAGCATGCCCAGTATATCCTTCTGTAGTACATGTAGGACTCCATTCCAGGGATTGGTGTACTCCAGTCCAGTTTGTTTTGTGCTAAGGCCATACCTCTCAACCTGTTGGTGCAGGATATCTGGAGATAGCCTATCAAAATGTGGGGGCAATGGGCCATACAATGATTGTGACAATTTCTCTCAGTACTGTATGGATTGCAAGGGTTGCAGGGCTAGCTTTAGCAGGCATCTGTCATTTATGCCATTTGACACTATCATGTACTGTTTCAGTACCTGGTGACATACCTCCTCAGATCATCACAGTGATTTACCAGAAACATACAGGATGGATGATGGACACACAAGGTTTATGGGCCAAATGCTACACATTATTGCACTATCCAGACTGTTGAGGGGTGTGCCTACAAGCAATTGACTACTGATGCTGAGGAAATCATCCAGCACCTTGGTGATATATTACAATGGTGGAATCCCTGTGCATTTATGTTCTGGCCTGGTTTGATGTCTAGTCCACAGTTGGGTAATAAAAGTCAGACAGGATCAGGGTGACATGCAGACTCCATATAGAGTTGTAGGCGATAGGATATGTGGGGGGGGGGTGTCCTGGGCAGATATGTTTGCCTATAGCTGCCAGCACTTTGCATTAGACTCTCCTCAATGGTTGACTACACTTCGAGGGTCTTCTGTGTGTCAGACTGTTTGACCAGCCTGGAAGTGTGTGTTTGTCACACATATATGTATGGCCCACCTCATTTTGCTTGGATGGCCACATGCTGGGGTCAGGATGTTGCATAGGATGAGTGATCAGGGAGGGGTGTGCTACTCTCCATGGCTGTGGCCCAGGGGTCTGTGGGTGCAGACATATCACCATCTTCCAGGGTTAGGCCTGCTTGCAGTGAGTGCATTCCCATGTTTAAACTCCTATCCCTGCCTGTCAACTGTACAGAGTATTACAGAATTTCCACATCCGTGAATTATATATCTTGTTGGTTACCCAAAAAATTGTGATTTGCTAGCAAAATTGTTTTTCAAGTCACTAAGGGTTGAAGTCAGGTATTACTGACACTTGACATTGCAGTTTCAGACTTCGTACCCTTCAGACATTCCATGCTACTACAAATCATTCCATCAACTTTATAACATTATTAGAGCAGTATTCCACATGTGTCCATCTCTTTGGACCTTCATTACCCCCTTATTCATGATTTTGTCCTGATTTCTGGCTCCCTGAGGCTGGCAGGTTTGCTCCTAGCAGTTGTCAGCATGGCCTTTCTTTGCATTTTGTTGACTGTGTTATGTTGGTGATATGGACCCTATGACACTCCCTAAAGGGCACTGTGGGTGAGGCATAGGCATTTGCCAGAATCCTGTATGCCAGGAGTGACAGATGCAGGCCATCTGTAGCAAGGCAGTGCATTCTGATGATCATATGTTCCCAGGCTGCCGGCCGGAGACACCCCTGGGATGACACCAGTAAGTTGACTGTGGGTGTTGCTGACAATTGCTTTCTGTTATTATTGCTCTGTCAGTCTGGGTGATTGCTGGATGCTGCTTAAGTCTAGGAAGATGTTATTGCATTTCTATGGGACTATGGGGGGGGGGTGACACGGCTATACATGATGCTCATCTGCACATACTGTGATGATATTTGCTTAACATTTTGGTCCCATGTAGCTTAGTGGTGTGCCCTATTTTTCAGACTATAGGCATAACAGTATCAACCACGGGTCAGATTGTTCTGGAATAGACATTTGTAGTTTCAGACTTCTTACCTTTCAAAGGCATACCATCACTGCCAGACCTGCTGTGATATCACTGTGCAAAAGTCAGTGGATGGGAATTTCATGGATGTTGCCATATAGGGGCCTTTGCCAGGCATTTCTGTATGGTTGTCTGCAGCTGATCTGCTGTGTGAGGTTAGTGATGGGTATGGGACCACCACTTTGACATCCATGCATGTGACCTATGACCCCCAGTTATTTGGCTCAACGCATATACTGCAGTGGTATTTGTCAACTAGGGTAGTACCGTATGGTGTGGGTAGGGCAGTACTGGGGATACATATCCTGCTGTCCCACAGAGCTGTCAGTTCTCTGCTGCTATCCCAGCTAGCCACCCCATTCCCTTACATGCTTGATCAATACCATAGATATGCCAACAAAATATTTTACCCCATTATTTTAATTTGTTACAGAGACTGGATGACCTTGTGTCAGCAGCTGTTGCGAGGGTGGTGTTTGAGGGCTGACTATGTTGGATGCACGCAATACACTGCCTATACATGGTCAGGTATAGGTGGTGTGATGTTTGGCATCCATTTTACAGTGTGTGCGAGTCAGACAGAGAGAGAGATCAGTCCCTGGGGCCCTACAGTGTCATTGTATGTGTTATGCATTGTCTCTTTGCCAAGGCCAGTTCATACTGGGCATGCCTCTGTCTGTCTACAGGGGCAGGCTCAGGATGTTCCTCCTCCAATACACTCTGTGCCTGTGGAGGCCTTGCCAATGGTGGGGGGCTGTGTGGTCCTTCCCCATTTTGTTCCTGCTCTAGCTGTTTCCACAGGATCATATTGTGTAGCATGCCACATACTATGACCATGTGTGCACATGTAGCTGGTAAGTACTTCAAGGCTCCACTGGATAGGATATGTCAAGGCAGCGGAACCATGTCTTGAGCATCCCAAGCATGCACTCTATAATGATCCTGATTTGTGAGTGTGCCTCATTATGGCATTCTTGTGTGGGTGTGTGTGCATTTCTGATGGGTGTCATCATCCACAGCTCCAGTGTGTAGCCAGCATCCTCCACTAAATGGCCATATGGGCTGTCCCCCCTGGCAAACCACTGATACAGCTGTGAGGAATGCCACATGTGGAAGTCGTAATAGCTTCCAGGGCAGCCAGCACACACCTTCATGATAATGCCCTGGGCGGGCATCGCACATGACCTGGCAGTTGATGGAGTGGATCCCCTTGCTGTTTATATAGACTGGCAGCCAGGAACTGGTGGAGTATGCTGGACGCAGATGCTTGTGAGTCCCCCATGATATCTACAGTTGGTGTTTGAAAAGTACCTGTAGCTAGTATTCTTAGAGCTACACATACCTTGGTATCCACTGGGATGGGTTCCCCTCTGTTTGTTCTGGATGTAAGGTGAGGTCGACACAGCTCCACAGTTTGCTGCAGTATGTGCATGCCCACCCTGTAGTGCTCTACTATCTCCAGATCATGTAGCCCCTTGTAGGTTACCCTGGGCCTGAACACTCTTCTCCTCCTCCTCATAAGTCTGGGGCAGTTTTCAGCATTGTCCTCTTCACCACCCCCCAGTCTCTTGCACATACTGATGTATGAGAGTGACAGCAGCCCCTAACATTTTGTTAGTTTTGTCAGGTAAAATTTCCTTGTCTGTGTAGACCGGTGTTGTAAAGTTTGTGGGAAAAAACAGACTGAAAGGTGTTTGCATAGTTTATAGTGGTTTACTGCAGATGCTGCCTGTGTGATTGGCTGAATATGATACATTCCACCTGCCAGCTCTATTACTTGTATTTGAGAGCCTCTGTTCTGCTATTTCCTTTTTTTTTCTTGTTCCACTTGCCATTTTATGTATTTTTTTTATTTTTGTGGTTTAAATCTTGGTGCATGCTGCGCACACCAATTTAGGCAAGGTAAACAAGGCTATACAGCCTGGAACACACCCCCTTGCTTACATATACACAGTGCTGCTATTTCCTGTGTTTTTTTAAGTCCCAGTGTGCACCACGCAAACCCATTTAGCTAAGTTAAACACATTTTAGCAGACATGTCCCTCCCTGCATGCGAACACGCTTTTCATTTCATGGTGTAAGATATTACAGCCTCAGACACATCCCCTTGCTTAGCTGGGCTTAGCTAAGTGCAAACTCGGGCAACAGTGCACCAATGTGCTCACACCAAGCATAACACACCCCCTTTTCATGTTAGTTGCTCCTCCCACCTACACTGTCCTGTTCTAGCACCTACATGGTTAGGTGCAGGTTTTGGACTGAGAATATTTTGTGATTGAGTAAATTTCCCCTCATTTGCATACCCTACTACCTTAGCCCATAGATACTGCACTAACGCAGAGCCTTTCCCCTTGACAACCACTGTCCCCTGGTATTGTTTTGATTCTGCATGCCATATATTATAATGGCAAAATGCAGATTTTCTTTAAACTTGGGTTTTCACATTTTTTTTTTATTTTTGGCACTATCTTGTTTGTGCTCCACTGCACTATGCTTAAACGGCCGAGATCGGCCATAAAAAAATGTTATTTTATAAAAAAAATAATTATTTATTTATGCCAATGGCCATAAATTTGGCCATTGGCATGCCTACAGATGTGAATACATGCTTTTATTTGTGCTATCATGCCTCTGTTTTCTTTTTTGCAGAAATGTGTTCAGTTAGTAACTGAAGACATTTCTGCACTGACACCGTTCCTGCACAGAGACCTGGCAGCTTCCTGAATTTCTAATTCACCTCATTAGCATGGTTTTCACCAGCAAATGAGGTGATTAGCATGCCGCACAGTCTTCCATGCAGGAACAGTGTAGTCAGGCTCATGTACATCGAATCAGCTGTTTGCTGAATGGTCGGTGGCCAAACTCCATGCAGGAGCTGCTCCACTGTTCCTGCATAGAGTTTTACCTTTCATGAATCCTGGGATTTTACATTACAATTGGCTAAAACTAATGTCAGATGTCAACTTGTATGGAGGGTGGTCAGTTACATAGCAGAGGCTAAACCCATTTTGTAGGATATAAACATCAAACTCCTAACCTTACTAACACTATTCTGCAATAGCTGGTCAGATGAGCCTAGAAAAATTTCCATAGTGTTATGTTACATCACTAACAAAAATTGTGTAATAAAAAAAAATAACTGCTATACATACCTATGACCCCAGCAAGGGAAAAACAATGCAGACAATAAAGCAAATGTTGAACTATGGCATTTTCTAAAAATAAAATCAGCAACATACATTTGCACAAAGTAACTTGTGAAATAGAAACAAGTTACAAATAGCAGCAGCAATTTATATGGATCCAAACAGTTTTCCCCACCATGATACAATTTCCTTGCCTAGATGACTACCTTGATTTAGTGCAGATTCAGCCCTCTGAGAATTGTGAATCGGAAAATGAAGTGTGAAGTCATTAGTATTCATGCATTCCAAAATCTGCAGTAAGTACAGGGAATCTAAACATGGTGTAAGGACCTATACAGTTGCATGTACACCTCTGTGACGACAAGCACTGAGAATGTTACTTGTTAAGGGCTTACAAATGTGAATGATTACTCTGACTGCAGGAGCAATCAGTATTTCAGTCAGTCTTCTTTGATTTACACTTATATAGGGTGTGATAGGGAGAAGAGACTTATTGCTAAATTATATGATTACATTGACTGAATTAGAAGAACAATATTCCTAACAATTGTATGAATTTTTATGACCACACTTTATGACTTTAAATAGCAATTAGTCAACAGTTCAATGTATGTATATTACTCATTGAAACACATATCAGTATAAATGCAAAGAGATACCACTGTTGCTATAAAATCATATATAACTGAATTTTACTCACAAAATAAAGAAAAGAAAAAGCTGCAGTGTTGCAAATATTTGTTTTATAGTCTTTGAGGAAATATCAGCTTAACTGTTGCTAAGATCACATTCATCGACACAGCTACTGGCAAATTACAAAAACAGCTTTCAGACTCTGTTTCACTTTAAGTTTTAATGTGAATTGATAGTAAATTGATACAATCTTACATCTTCCTTATAAGCAATCAATGTTTTCTTCTTACTCTCATATGTCTGTGTCTGTGGCAATCACTGATAGTAATATTAATTGCATACTGCTATTTCACTGGTTTGATGTCTCATATCCAGAGAGTGTGCTCTTTTGTGAACACAGTGATGTTAAAGTAGCACATGCTCATGTTGAAAGACAATAAAGTAGTGGTAACTTCAGAAATGTATATTTTAAATAAACATTTTGTATGCTTTATATATTTTCTCCTGCATCCTTTTTTCACAGTTTGGCTTTGCACAGTCTTGACTAGCAGAGATCAAAAGTTCACTTCTTAAGGTAAAAACTGAAAATTTTAATTTGGGATTAGTAGTACAATTTAGATTGGTGCCAGTGCACTTTTCTCAACACTATGGACAGTACTAAGTGAAAAAATACCACACTTCAGCTAACTATCAATGTGTCATGTCTTGGAACTAAAGCGATCTTAAGGAACAAGAACAAACAGTACAGGGTTCAAATTCAGTTTACCGATATTTTTATGACTGGAGTCAGAATAAATATCGACACCCAATGCTGTATATGAAACGAACAGGTTAAAGTCTACAATAAATGATAAAAATCTCACCTGTATTCCCTGTCAATTGATGTTACAAATATCTTGTTTTATTGTAAACCCACCACTTACCATTAGTAATAGCAATATGTGTGATGGATGTTGTGACATATGCCATTCTGTAGATTGTGATAAAACAAAAGTAGTAACATGCGTTATGTGGACATATTATTTCATATTTGCTGAGGCACTTATTCATATCTCACAAGTATTCATCATGACAGTTATATAATATTTTGTAAACTTTGATGGCATTAGTAATTGTATATACTGTGGCAGGAGTAACCTCCTTTTAATCTCTGTGTGTCTACTTTGACAATTAGCATTACATGATATCCTGATGATTTGTACTCTAAATGCTACATGTGATGTTATAAGCAGATCTGAAAAGGATGACTGTGTCATGTTGATACATATGCTACTTTGCAATACAAGGTCATTCTTATTTATTTTTAATGCTTTTACACTGGAGCTCCACTTGGCAGTGTGCAAACATGGGTCACTTCCTACAGAAAAAAAGGGAAATATTTAATTTGGGCTACCTTCTGTAGTGCAGACAAACCTTGCATAATTGCACAGCTGTCAGCACTCTGGATAGTAGTCAGTGAAGAAAATGCACCCATCAGTTAACTTTCTCTGTGGCACAAGCTGTAAGTGAATTGAGCTAGGAGAAAAAAAACACGTGGTACAGGGTTTAAATCCAATTTCCAGATACTTTTCCAGAGAAAGTCATAATGCCATTTGACACAACATTTTCATCAGGTAAGTAAAAATAAATGCAAATGAGTACCATAACTGTTTTTATTGCAACAAATGCATCATTGCTGCTTGCTAGAGAAGCCCAATATAATGTGGGTAAAGTATGTTAAACAAGACAATAATGACATTTAATGCAAAATGCACATGCACAGCTAAGATTTGCACAATATTTTTCTTATAATTATTACGAGTTACCACATATCATAAGCAAGTATTTAGGACAGTATGTGTTGTGGAATATGTATGTAACCTAACTCTTCAAGTCTTACTCATTTTATGCAACTGCATGCATCTGAGATGCTTTTATAAACATGAATACTGCCTTAAACATAAAAATGCTGCCCCATGACTAAGTACAGTCACAGACATACAGGCATCTCAAGTATATCTCCATTCATTTTCAAATTACTATTGCGCTAATTACCATGTTAAAAGCTATCTTGTGGCACTGGCATTTAATAAGCAAAGTGTAACATTTGAACCTTTTTTTTCTCATGAGTTCAGTTCCCAGATTGCACTACTCAGTCTTATGAGTGTGTAGGTCACAGCAACCCAAATATGTCAAAAGTCATACCATTTATCCTCCAACCAGCCAAATTATAATGGCTACAATGAAGCATTTAAATGTTTAACACTGGAACATGTGTGAAAAGTTTGATCATCGCACATGGCCAAATTTCACTGCCATATTTCATACCTTCTGTGCTTCTTAATGTAATTAGTACCAATGTCTCTTCTATGCCATTGCTGTGCTTTCAATTGTGCAAATTCAGCTGGCAAAGCTGTGCATTTTTGCTCATAAACTGTTACATGTCAGTTCTAAACTGAGCACCAATTCAAACACATATTTACAATTTGACTGCTGCAGACATGGCTGGCAAAGGTAGGGATGGTGTTCCATTTAGAGTACAAAGGTGTGGTGTTGAGGAGTCCAGGATTTTTGTGGCACTCTTCATGAAGCATTACAGCTGGAGGCTGTTGCAGGGGGATTATACAGGGTCTCTGTATAAAGCTGAAACTTGAAATAGCTTGTCCAAAGTTTTTTCCAGTGCATCCCACACACTGGGGTTCAATGTTATCACAACTACAGTGACACGTAAAAGCCCAAGTGAGAGCTCCAGAGCTAATAGGAGGATGAATGTAAGACTGCAATCACTCCTCAGTTGTGCACATATACTCAGCCATCACTTATAGTTTCATAGTTTCATAGTTTCATAGTATAGTACTAGGCTATCTGCCCGCGGCATTTGTAAGCCTAGCCATAGTGATGTGGCTTTTGCCACCCCATGAAATGGTACAAAAATGTACAGAATAAATCTAGAATACTGTGCCTCTGTCTAGTAGTGACACAATGAAGGTCCTATGGTATTACTTAGCTAGCCAAAACAGTTATTCATTATTCTTTTATATATCTATTTGTTTCTTTTCTGAACTATAGAGTTGTAGCAGAGATAGCAGAAAACCGGGGTACATTAGGAGTAAGTAAATTGCCTCATAGAGGCACAGAGTAAGTATGCATCAGCTCTGAATGCACAGCAGAGAAACATTTTACAGTCTGTCACTCTATATCATGGTGAGCAGGCATACTTTAACTTTTGTATCAAGCATGCATGCCTGCTCCAATCACTCTTTGTGATTGCATTAAGCAATGAGTATATCAGCTGAATGGTGTGCGGGTTCAATACCCAAATACAGACATTCAATTTTTTTGTACAAAAAGATATGAACTGCAATGCTGCATGAAATTAACAATTCAGTTTTTGCAAATACAGCTTTTAACTTTAAAAGCAAATATTTGGCATGGCATACTCAAATATATCATTCTATTAGTCGTATTATACCATTGTGTTTGATTATATGACACATTAATGCCTTTCCATTATATCTGGATGTGGCCAAGCTGTACTTATTTTTTTTCTCATAATCATTTATGTACTGAAATAATAAAATAATGTGACCTGCCATTGATTTAATTCTCTATTTTTTTTGTCTCCCCTACCCTGTCTCTCTTTTTTCATAAAATTATATATCTATATATCTATTTCTATACCTATCTATATCTATGTGGGATTCAGGATTCTGAGTTTTCAAGATTTTGAATTTTCAGGATTTTGGGCTTCAGTCTTATGAAATCTGAGATTGTGACTTTTCTGTCTTCTGAAGTGAATCCATATATATATATATATATATATATATATATATATATATATATATATATATATATATATTTATATATATATATTTTTATTTATTTATTTATTTTTATTTATTTATTTTTGTATGTATTGCTGCTGAAAACAAAATGAACACCAGCACAGGGAGCTACACCAACCACTGTGATTTGGCCCATCACACTTCTACATGTGGCTGTAGTGGAATCACCACAGGCAGTACAGATACCCAGCACATCTAGGTTGCAACTTGTCAGCATTGCCTGCACAGCTCTTGGCCTAACTGCTCTACCTGAGTTAGGTAGCTCTGATCTGGCTGCTGGTGCCATGGTACTCTCTAGGAACAGCAGTAGTGGAGGTGGCAATTTTGTCACATGGCAGGAGCCGACAGGCCTGAAGGAGACTGTAATTGAGAGTGATTTCAGTGTCTGAATTTGCAGGGTTGAAAAGGTCCTGAGACATATCGTCAAAATGACGCTATGTCTGACACTGACCTAGGCAACTGACACAAAAGACAGTGATGACAATTCTGAGGATGAAGACTAGATTCTCACCGTTTTCAAGTTGGATGTGGATGCTCCTCCAAGGTCCTCTATCTATCCCCAATCATGGTGTCCCCCAAGCTTTTATATCCATCACCATACCTGTCTGCCTTGTGTGTCCTGTATGTCTGCACCATGCTACCTAACCTACCCTACCTAACTGACCCTCTCATTCCTAATCATCTCTACTCAACATTCTTCACTCTCCAAAAAAAAAAAAAAAATGGGCACTGGACCAACAGAATGTATGCCCCATACATAGCCGTTCACTTTCCCTATGTGTCATTTTGATATATTCATTTGGTCCAAATGGCTATGCAACATTATTCTGTTGTCGTCACCCCTCTCTAGTGTCATGACTCTCCAAAGTCATGACACTGCGTGTACAATACTACATGTATTCTCTGAAGAAGTCGATAACTGCAGATTCCTGTATTCTTTCCCTTCTGTCCTACCCTTTGTCCCCCCTTTCATTACTGTCCCATCAACCCCTTTTATATACATTTATTATGATAAAAAATATAATCACACACAACACACAGGGCCAGAAATGGCTCCTCAAAAAGCCTTAACTTTTTGTTCTCGGCATTTGTGTGGAGATTGGCATCATGCACCACCGCTGAGTGACAGTGAACAGTGGTGAAGTTCCAGAGGCAAAAGCTGAAGATTTTAATTTCAGCCACACTAGCAATGTTCACTTTGTGCAGTGTAAGGGCCCTACTTAACTGCAAACATCTGCATTTATCCTCATTTTCAACATTTCATTAACATACCATTTGAGTGCTGCAGCAAACATTTGTAAAAGTATCCAATGCAAAACAAGGAGACGGGATGCCACCAATAACCAATAAAATTCCAAAAAACGGCACACCAAGTAGAGCAATCACAATGACCTGTAGCAATTAAAGGTGTGTTTTTAACATTGCTACTGGTTATTGTGATTGCTCTAACTGGTGTGCTGTTTTCTGGGAATTTTTTTGTAAAAGCATGCCATTACCAACCTGGAGAGCCAGTAAATCCCCCTTATCCAGATTATGTCTTAATCTTGTTTCTCCTCGCCTACCCCTGGTTGCATCTTATAACAAACACTTTATTGTAAAGAGCTTGAGAGATTAATGAGGAAAAACCTAAGAGTAACACAGCAGAAAGATGGCCCTAAATGTACCATCAGCAAACTCTCGCTATTTTTCTCTGTCTCTCTCTTTCTCTCTTTGTTCTCCTCTTTTCCTTCAGTAAGTTGTTCCTCTCCTTTACATTGCGCAATTTAAACTTTGTGAAGTAGGACTTCATCTGTGGTGTGTTGAGATAATGCTTAGATGTCTAGACAGATTTTTGCATACTTTCAAGGGTTCTAATCTGGACATTTTCAAGTTGTTATTGACTGTTTTTAGTATGCTGTTTTATGTGTAGCTGTTACCTGCATATTGTTTTGCACCACCGTTAACATGCATCTGTCATGGTCTACTCATTCCCTGCCTCCCTTTCCCCCTCCCCGTGTCTTTGTCTATTCCTCCTTCCATGTCATCAGGTTGTGTCATCAGTAGCTGCACAATGCCTGGTGCTGAGCAGAACATGTAACCTAGGGGAACTGGATGTGCAGTGCGCTTGGTAAAATGTTGTGAGATTTTCCCTCCGGCCACAAACTCTGGTACTCTTCATACCAGTGTGCATAGCTATGTATAGTCAGGCTAATTGTCTCTTGAATGGGTCAAACAGTTGAGTGTACGATGTTCCACTTCCAAGCATTGTTTGGATGCATTGGAATATTTAGTATGCTTCTTGCTTTTATGTACACTTTATGTAATGTTAAAAACTGCCATTACTGTGAAGAAGCCTGATATGTACATTCTCCCATGCCTCATTCTTTTGTGAGTGTCCCTTCAAATCAGTAAAATTAATGCTTGGAAGTAAAATTTTCTGTGTGGTGTGTTGATATAATTCACATGTCTGTAAAATGCTTTCAGCACGGTGCCAAGAGTTCAAATACAGAAATATGTAAAACTCATATTTAATGTTTTACTTATATTATGCCTGTAAGTGTTGCCTACATATCTTCGTAAACCACCACTATCCAGCTTATGTCCCAGTCACTTTTCAACCCCTGCTTGCTCCCTATTGGATCTACTTGATTGTACATAGCATGACAGATTACTTATCAGGAAAAAATAACAGTAACACACCCCAAGGATAATTAAAACAAATGCCCCAGGCAAATATAACACTTTTTGTCTGTCTATATCCTTGTCTTCAGGTCTGTATCTGTTCCCACTTTTGTGCCATCACTTTTTACTGTTTCAGATTTATTAGGCTAATGGATGAAATGTACATGTTATATGATTTTACAGTTGTCATGTGGGCAATGGGGAGTAATACATGCATTCTCCTGTGCTTCAAGCTGTTGTAATATTTGAATGGTATGAAGTTGGTGTTCTTATGTGGTATGGTTAGATAATACTCAGATATTTAGATATGTTTTGGATACGGTCAAGGTTTGAATCCAGATGGTTGCCAAAGTGTGTTTGAATGTTTTGTATGACACCTGTTAAGTGTTGGCTACACATTTCCTTAACACAACATTATCTTACTGCTGTATTAATGTGCTTGTTCCCTACCAGGAACACTATCTTGTACAGATCTTGCCTGAATAATTATCATGATAAACCAAAGAGTAAGACCACTCAAATATTTGCAGACATTAACTATAAACTAATCTATGTCTATATGTATATTCCTGTCACAAGCTATCCAACTCTTCCCACCTCTTCTGTGTCATCAAATAAATCTCCTTGATTCAAAATCGTTTCATAAGTCATGTTTCCACCAGCAAATCATGCTATGTCCATCATGTGTTTCGTAATACTGTTTCATATATAACAAGAGTAAAGGACTGCAACTGCCATTAAAAATGTTTAAAACATGACACCTGAAACATGACGATAACACATATCTGCTCTGTATTCCATCACATTGTGATATGATTGTATGTGTATACTGCTTATTTACAGTGAGGTTGGCAAGGACCACCATAGAGTACTCATAATTCCTATTCTAGGTTCAACAGCTTACACTTTGATTATGCGTGCACTAACACTTTGCCATCAGTAGTGCAGATGAGCTTGCCAATGGTGCCCTTCAGAAAGAAAGTTAAAAAGACATTTACCACAAATAGTTATGTGAGTGGGTTACACAACTTCTGTATTTATTTGAATTTTGAAACCAAGGTATCTGGATTTCAGAGTGATATTTACTCAATTCAGTCTGTTAATGTATGTCTGCACTCTGGCGTTTACACTTGCAGCTTTGATGCAATGGTGTGTAACCTTTCACTCACAATCCATCACTGTCATTCAGAAGTGCATATTTAGGAAGTATTTATTGGTATTGTCAATGTACCCTGTGCAAGCATGAGCCGAGACAACTGACAGTGATGCAATAAAAAGTTACTATTTGCATGCAATTATTACAGTATGAACAGTTATGAATGCTTGCTTGAGAATGCACTGTTTTACAGTTGTGATAGTGATTGACATGCCATACTGTGAAAACAGGTGCATGTCCCTCACAGTAACACAATGTATATGAATGACAGTTTTTTTTTTTTAATGTTAACAGGGAAGTATGTAATTGCATGGGACAAGCACAGTGCTGTTACATTGGCATTTCCAGACACATGCACTTCTACCTAAACCTGTTAACCTGTGATGCACAGTAACTAATGTTCAAAACAGTGTCGTTTCAATACTTACAAATGTCCATTTTCACATTGTTAAAGTCAGATGTCTCATGCGCTGCTTGCAATTCATTCTGTAGATTGTATAACTAGTCAGGTAGTTGATTCCAATCTGACAGTTGTGAACTTGTATGTGTGGTTCTTTTGACAGTTAGGTAAAGCCTCAAAAAAAGATGTGCTGTGTCCACTTCCACTGAGTAGTAGAATATAAGTTTGGACTCATAGGTTCATAGGTTCATAGGTTGGTACTAGGCTATCGGCCCTAGGGCCTATACACGCCTAGCTATAACAATTCCCTGGATATTTCTTCACACAATATTTAATTCCCTGGACCTCTGTCTAGCAGGATAACTGACATGATCCCCGGGGTGAATTTCCTATCTCCCATCCAATTGTCAGGGTTCCTTTTGAAGAGGGCCAAGGAGGCACTCTGCTTGACATGTATGGGCAGACTATTCCAGAGTACGGGGGAGTCTCTGGGTCAGGAACCTATCCCTCCAGCATGTTTTGTTCATTGTGATGACAATGTTTAGATCGCTGGAGCATGTGGTTCTGAGGGATTGGGATTTCTTTAAGTGTAGTATGTCCAACAGCTCTGGGTTTGACATGGCCTTGTACGTTAAGCAAAGATTGCCTCTGAGTAGACAATATGCCACAAAGTACAGCTGGAGTTCTTTTAGATGGTCAGCATAGGGCATCTGCTTTAGGCCTGTGATTCTTTTATTCAGGTATTTCTGCGGCCTTTCCAGCTGTTGCAGATGTCTTGTGAGGTACATACCAAATGGGGCGTTGTACTCTATAATGGGTCTAATGAGGGATAAGTACAGTGGGACAATGGCCTCCTTTTTTCTGGATGAAAAGTCCTTAGTGATGAGGTGTGCCACATAGAAGGATTTCCTGACTGTGACTTAGCTCCTTCAGTGCTTTATCCCACATTTACCTCAAACATATTCTCTGCAACACACTGATGTGGACATCCTGTCAAAAATGCATTTTCTTCCCTTAACAGTCAGATGTCTTCTGCAATTTGCTGGGTTTGAGAGTCAGATCTCACAGTGGTGAATTTGTGTGCATGGCTTCAGTATCAGGTATGCATAGTTTCTTAAACAGATGTGCTGAATCAACTTCCATGCAGGGGAAGAATTCAACTTGGGATAAGATTCCCCCATCCCACTTTTACTACAAACATGTTCTGCAGCACACTGATGAGGTCATCACTTTATAAGTGCAGTCTCTCACAAAAAATAAGTCAGATTTCTGCAGTGGTGCTTGTTGATAGTACTGTCTTCTACACATTGTGTAACTAGATAGGAAGGGATTTGAGTCCAACACTGGTTAATTAGTGTGACTGTGTGTACTGTCATATGCAACTGGTTCTGTAACAGCACCCCTTAAGTCCAATTTTACTTAACAGATGTATTTTATGTCAATTTCTATTAGGTGATACATTTTTTCACTGGCAGTAGGCTGCTCTATAAATTGTATTTCCCTAGGCAATACCCAGTTTTGGAAATACAGTAGTTACATCATGCTATAAAAAATGAACTATGTGACAATTGTAGTATGACTTATGCATTGGTGCTGGTTATTAATACTGCGTTCACCAGACTGCAAAACTAAACAGGAAGTTTGAATCCAGCAATGACTGTCTACTGTGAGTGTGTATTTTTCTGTTGTGCAGTGCAGAGAAGGCTTCCATTGCATACTGTATGTGTAACTGAAGTGTTACCATGCTCTTCAACCACCTCTTTACTTTTTTTAAATAACATCACAATATTAAACAATGGTGATGTCATCTATTCAGCTGTGTACTGCCACATTTGTAAACTGGCATCTCATGTGGCACGTGTGATTCAGGCAGGGTTCTGTACCTTGTGATCATTTCAAATCCAGCCATGAATCCTTAGACTCACTTATGTCAGTATGGCTGTACTTAACAATGTTGTCGCTCAGCTAGCTGCTGCATACATTATAGCTGAGGATTCATATTACAAGAATTTCCTCTCATATTCCATGCAGAAATACTTTATTGGAGAATGATGATGCCATTGTTTGGCATTTGGCTTTCCCAAGAAAACTGCTAAGGCTATACCTTCAGCATGGGGAAATGAGCCAATGTTCTATATGTTGTTGCCTTAGTAAACAATGTGTTTGAAATCATGATTTTCCATGCATTGTGCCTAACTGGCATCCTCCCATCACAGCGACAACTACATTATACATCACTCGTGTTTAGGTCTACCTAGCAGGAAACAATGTTATTCATAGGTATGTACAAAGCTAGCTATCCTTGCAGGATATTTTAAGCCTGGCCAATTTCCTTTTTTATGCTCAAAATAATCTAATGTGTCCCTATCACATCCATTGTCACCATGTCTGTTTTCAGTTATGTGCATATGTTAAGAATTGTTAACAGAATTAATTGTTACTACAACAGTATGGGAGCATTTGTTTTTTAAATGTTTCTTTGTGACATAATCACACTTGACTGCATTAACTGAGTTCATATTTTTTTTTATTTAACCTCCAGTCTTACTTATGTATGCACTATTAAGATTGTATTCTGTGTACATTCTCACTAGTTTACTTCCCCTATATCTTAATTCTATGATCATCTTGGCCTTACTTCATATAAGCTGCCTGCATGTGCTTGCGTAACAGGTTTGCTTATGGCAAGCCTTTTTGTTTACATTGTGTGCATGTGCTTCCATGCACCTTTTCTTGGCCACAAACACTTCTGCTGGCCATGAAAAAGGTGCTTGTAAACATGTACGTATGATGAGCAGCAGACATATTCAAAGAATTTTTGTAGAATCTAGTAGCAAATATCTAGAATGGGAGTATCTTACTCACAAAACTAACACAAAGGCTACAACCTTCTGAACTCTCCGATCCTTGGTGTAGACACCTTATGTGATAGCAAGGAAATGTTGATGATAATACTACAACTCAATATGCCACTAATAATAATAATAATAATATGAAGTGTGAAGTCTTTACTCAGAAGAGCACTGAAGAAAATAAAAAATGGGCCACTACTCACTTGTTAGTGGAAAGTGACATTGACTAATAGGATACAGCCTCACTTGAAGCATCCTTTGTGCTTTTGCACTCTGAATTAATTAATTCGGTCAAACTAAATAAATTCCAACACCAGTCAGAGCGTGATGCTTTTGGGAGAGATTCTTTTTGCAGAAATCAGACATTTTGTTACTGATAAGCAACTGTGAGCCATGCTCTATTGGAATATATGGCAGGTAGGGAACTTCTTGCGGTTCTAATTCTTGGTATTGGAATAGTGCAGCAACACCATCTTGATTACCCCACAGCTTTGGAAGTCATACTGCTAGCACTTTTATGTGCTAGATCATATGAACCTGAAATGAATGCAACATTGTAGTTTTTCTGGAAGATCTGGAGGACTTCTTATTTTGGCGCTTATCTTGGCATCATTCATGGCTGCTGACTGATTTTGAAAATTGCTAAAAAGCATCCAAGTGCATTGCTTTGATTTGACATTTACATGACTCCTGTGCCTTCTTTATTCCCCTAATAGGCACTGTGATGTTTTATAATTTCTGAGGAATTCTATTTTTCCATTTTGAAAGGTGTAATGCTCCTTTCAATGATGTACATGCTTAGTTAACATCTCATGATTTTATTTCCAAAAATGGTTATACATTCTAATTGAGTTGACAGTCCAATTTTGCAACACAATTGCTTTACCCTTGCAAATGCATTGGCTTCAATCATAAGCTCCAAAGAGCAGTCTTGATGAATTTTGAACATATTTTCATTTACTTAAAAGGTTTATTTTCAATAGCTGCCCTCAGTAGTTGATTGTTATAAACTTAATATGGAATGTTGAAGATTATTTTCCATAGCGTAACAGTTTTATGACAAGGGCTTCACTGCCATGAGTTTTCTCCCCATGTCCTGTAGTGGTCAGATTCAGTACACTTAAAATACAGACATGTATGCTAGTCATCATTATCATCTTCTTTTGGCTGTTCCCATTAGGGGTCGCCAGAGCAGATCACCTGTTTCCATTTCTTCCTGTCCTCTGCATCTTGCTCTGTCACACCAACCACCTGCATGTCCTCTCTCACCACATCCATAAACCTTATCTTAGGTCTTCCTCTTTTCCTGTTACCTGGTAGCTTCATCCTTAGCATCTTTTTCCCAATATACTCAGCATCCCTCCTCAGCACATGTCGAAACCAACGTAATCGTGCCTCTCTGGCTTTGTCTCCAAACCTTCCAACCTGGGCTGACCCTCTAATATACTTATTCCTAATCCTGTCCACCCTTGTCACACCCAGTGCAAATCTTAACATCTTTAATTCTGCCACATCCAGCTCAAACTCCTGCCTTTTTGTCAATGCCACTGTCTCCAACCCATATAACATAGCTGGTCTCACTACCCTCTTGTAGACCTTCCCTTTCACTCTTACAGGTACTCGTCTGTCACAAATCACTCCTGACACTCTTCTCCACCCACTCCATCCTGCCTGTACTCTCTTCTTCACCTCTCTTCCACACTCACCATTACTCTGAACTATTGACCCCAAGTATTTAAACTCATCCACCTTCGCCACCTCTACTCCTTGCATCCTCACCATTCCTCTATCCTCCCTCTCATTCACACACATATATTCTGTCTTATTCCTGCTGACCTTCATTCAACTTCTCTCTAGAGCATATCTCCATCTCTCCAGGGTCTCCTCCACCTGTTCCCTACTCTCACTACAGATTAAAATGTCATCTGCAAACATCATAGTCCACGGGGACTCCTGTCTGATCTCGTCTGTCAACCTGTCCATCACCATTGCAAATAAAAAAGGCTCAGAGCTGATCCTTGATGTAACCCCACCTCCACCTTAAATGCATCCGTCAATCCCACCACAGACCTCACCGCTGTCACACTACCCTTGTACATATCCTGTACTACTCTTACATACTTCTCTGACACTCCTGACTTCCTCATATAATACCACAACTCCTGTCTAGGCACCCTGTCATATGCTTTCTCTAAGTCTAAAAAAACACAATGCAACTCCTTCTGATATTCTATGCATTTTTTTGCAATATTACTAGCATACATACAGACATGTATGCTAGTAATATTGCAAAAAATGCATACTCAGTCTTAGATTCAGTACACTTAAAATACAGGCATGTATGCCACTAATATTAAAAAGAATGCATGCTTAATCTTACGCATACACTGAGTGATGCAAAACATGAAAGGAAACACTTTTGCAGGAGGAGTCCAACTGGATGCCAGTGTCATGGAATTCACTTTGAAACCCCTTACTTAAATACAGTATATCTATGGCTTTACAGAACAACACTGATAATAAAGCATACCGCTCAACCTCCAACCAGTATAAATCATAGCACTGATCTTTAAAAAGTATATCGTAAGATCACAAAGAGGAGCACTTTTCATATTTTTCACAATAGACGGTCTTCATATACAAAAACGTATATATTTAGAAGTAGGGGATCTCTGTATATGCTAACCTACATGCATACATGCATACAAATTTGTCTAGCACAGGCATTAATACCCTTTCTGCTTGCCAATATACCAAAACAGTTGTTACCATAATAAGTCTCCAGGCTGTTCTTAAAAATATTTACACTAGTGCTTGCTTTAATGTAATTTGTTAGTCTGTTCCATGCATCAGCTGCTCTCTCACAGAACCAATTAGTACACTTCTCATTTCTATAGAATCTTCTACATAGGTTGTCTGATGATTCTTTACTAATTTTTGATAACTTCAAACATTCCTAGAGGTAGTTGTCTCTAAAGGCTGTATATACCTGAACAAGGTCTCCTCTTAAATATTTACATGAGACACTGTACAAGTGCAGATATTTTAGTCTTTCATAATAACTTCGATTTTCACATTCAGGAATGCCCTTGCTATAGTTCTGCTCTACTCTTTCCAGTTTATTCATGGTAGTCTTCTTATAAGGTTTCTATATCGTTATCCCATACCCACATTTGGGTCTAATGCAATTAACAAAGAATGATTTCATCATTTCTGATTTTCTAGACTTTAAAATATGTTTATACATTCTATAGTTCTAGAACTGTCATTAACCAATTGGCTGATATGACTAGAAAAGCTGGATCTACCCATGTACCCAGGTCCTTAAATGAGTCTAAAGTTTCAATCATTGTGTGCTTTATTAAATATTCACCATTCAATTTATGTTTCCCAGATCTCATATGCTTAGTTTTTAATGTACTTATCAGCATATTATTTTCCTGTCCCCAATTTGTTAATTTAGTCAAGTTATTTCACAGACATGCCCTATCTGTAATATCTGTAATCAGTTTACTCATTTTCAAATCATCTGCATATAGACAGTAGAATACCTCAGATGAAAAAAGTAGATCTGAAAGATACAATCTAAACAACTATGGGCCTAGGACTGAGCCCTGTAGGACACCCTGACTGTACCCATTAATTTCACCTGTCAGACTGCTGTATTACCATGCCCTGTTTGTAAGCTATGCAGTTATTAATCTTATAAAGAGTATATCAAAACCTAGTTGTTCTAATTGATTGATCAGTATTTTCTGTATGGCCCTATCAAGTGCTGAAGTTAAATCTATGTAAATTACATCACAGCATAATTTGTTGTTCCTAGCTGTTATTATATTGTTACATCATGTTGCAAGTGGTAATAGAACTATTTTCAACATATGCATACTAATATAAGATTTCAAGTCCCAGCCTATCCAATTCTGACAATAACTTTGTCAATATTACATTCTCCATTATTTTTCCACAACATGAAAGTAGACTTAAGGGTCTGTATGACTTTGAGTTTTTCCTACTCCCCTTTCCCTTAAAGACAGGTTTAATAAGTGCATGTCTCCAATCTTGAGGAACCTCCCCATATTTATATTACCTGGAAAATAATAGATATAATATTACTAAGTTCTTGCTGAAGTGTTCTCAGGTCATTCTTAATAATTTTGTCTCCTCCCTGTACTTTGTTTAGATGCAGTTTGCATAGCTACTTTTCAATATAATCTAATTTGATTCCGGTATGTGAGGTTACCTGGTTGCCACTAGGTCAACTTATCACCCACTTTGCTGAGCCAAACTGTTTTGAATAAGATTTTGTAAATATATATATGATCTGTTGTGTCTGAGAATAAATTTTAGAATCTACACACAGCTTATCAATTTATATGTATTTATTTCTTCCACATTTTATGTATCTCTAAATGGTTTCCTATTATGCTCAATACCTTTTTCTTCAAAATCTTCTTGATCTTGTCTCGCACTATTCTTGTTTGTCCATCTTATTTATTTCAGTGTTCAAAGTAGCAGTTTGACCGTTTTTCCATTTCTTATGTTTTTTGTCTCGCGTCATAATCAAGTATCTCATTCTTATGGAAATACATCCTCATGACATTGTGTGCCTATATTCTGATGTTAAATATATATATATTTTTTATTTTTTGCATTCAAACAATTTCTTTTTCAAAACTGTCCACATTCCTTCTGCAGTGAATTCCTCTAGGGCATCACTACTTGATTTTGGAGGTCTATACACTCCAACAATTGCTCTGTGTTCCAGGGTTGCCTTTATTGTCACAGTTACACAATCTATAGTATTGGTGTTATCATTCAGCATGTAATAATAAGAGATCTCATAACTATATTTGATCCCAGTCATGTCATAACACCTCCACCTGATTTTTTTTTTCTTAGAATGTTTGTTACAGTAAAAACATTAATACCTTCATAGAACTTTTTTTCCAGTCATTGTTCTTCATGTTTCACAAACAATAACAATATCAGTCTTGGGGGAAGAAAGTAAATTTCCAATAAAAAAAACTTTATTATTAATGCTCCTATCATTAACAACCATCAGAGATGCATCAAATGTTGCTATCTGCGAACTGTTAATTTTTGACCTTGCAAAAATCCTGACTTTTATTATCTGCTGCAAATGTGAATACATGGCAAATTATATTCTGCATTACTAACAGATTACTTTGCACAATTTATTTTTTCCTTGTGCACTTTGCTGGTACTCTTACTGAGTTTACAGCTGACAAGGCAGTTTAAGTTAGGCATGAGAAAACAGAATGCTGTCATAGGTTCATATATAAATAGTAGGCTAGTTGCCCTTGTGGGCCATTTTAAATCTTAAGCAATTTCCATTTTGTGCTCAAAATAACCTATCTGATTTGGGTACAGATTGGCCTTACCCGTCCGATGTTAGATAACTGGAATTATAACAGATAATTTGAGGGGACCATGCATGGGATACAGCATGTAGGAGCTACCGCTGTCCATTAGTAATACAGGGGACTGTCCTGGGGTAAATTGTTTGCTTCCCATCCAAAGGTTTAAGTTGTACTTCACTGTAGAATGTAGGGTATACCTGCCCCTGCAAACCATTCTGTTGATTTTGCATACCATTTCCTGTTGTCAGTTTATATACATCATAACTTTCACTAATGATTTACAGAGTTCATGTGCTTTTTCACAACAATCAAAAGGTAGACCTACAACTAGCAATTTCAGACACTGTCATTAGAAATAGTATTCTGTATAAATACAGAGCATGTAAGATGCAAGGTTCCTCTTTCTAAACATACATACAAAAGGGCATCTAATAATTGTATGGATATGAGAACATCAGGTTACTGTCACGTTGATTCCATTATATTGAAAGAGGCTGAACATAGTCAAATATGTATACATATATAATGTGTACACATATATATATATATATATATATATATATATATATATAATGTGTACACATATATATATATATATATATATATGTATATATATATATATATATATATACATATATATATATATATATATATATATATATATATATATATATATATATATATATATATATACATAAATATATGTATCTATCTATCTATATATATATATATATATATATATATATATATATATATATATATATATACATTGAATCGAAGTTCAAAACATCAAACATCATATGGTGGAAGACCACATGATTGAAGTTTTGAAACTCATTTTACTGACAAGAAGCACCCTAAGGCAAGTCAAAGGTATATGTCCTTTTCCGCACTGTCATGCGAGCCTGGTGTTAGTATATATATTAATGGGGTATGTGGCTTTTACCAAATAATGTAAAACAAAACCAGATAACATTAAACCAAAATATGCCCCCCACACCCCCCTAACTATATATACTAACACCAGGATCACACTACAGTGGGGAAAAGGACATATACCTTTGACTTGCCTTATTGTACTACCTGTCAGTGAAATGAGTTTTAGGTGAAATGAATTTTAAGTGAAATGAACTTTAGGTGATTTGGTCTCAGTGAAATGAGTTTAGGTGAAATGAGTTTTAGGTGAAGTGATACATACCCATATATATATATATATATATATATATATATATATATATATATATATATATATATATATATATATATGGGTCTACTTCATATAAACAAAACCCTTGTGGGACCCCACTGGTGACAGTTCTGCTGGTAGAGGTAAAGTCTCCCACTTGGACTGAGTGTTTTCGATCTGTCAGCCAGTTTGCAACCAACTTGACAACATAATGGTTGATATTCAACTGGGTTAGTCAATGATGCCCAAATGTGGGATATTGTCGAAGGCCTTGGCTAAGTCAAGGTAGGCTGTGTGCATGGTTTTGCCCTCATCTATGACTCTGGTCACATTCTCGAAGAAGTTCAAAAGACTTAGCAGGCATGACTGCCCTTGACAAAACTGAACTAAGACAGATTCAGGGTTTGGAGGTCACCTATATCCTTATTTATGAGGTCCATGATGATTCGTTCTATTGTCTTACAAATGAGGCTGGTTAAACTTATGGCTCTGTAGCTGCCCTGGTCTGTTGCCAAGGTGACCTTCCGGAGCGGGATAACAGTCACTGTTTTCTATTCAGTGGGGCAAAGCCAGTACTTATGCTATGGTTTAATAGAGTGCCTAATGGAGTAGCTAGTTCATGTTTTAGAACATTAGGAATGCAGCTCAGAATGGCATCTGGTCTCATGGAGGCTGTGTTCTTAGCCTTAGAGACAGCATTGCTGACTTGCTTTTTGGAGATGCAGGGAGGAGAAGATGATGAAGACATGCTTTGTAGTATGCTGGGGAGGGGGGTGGGGTGGTGGTAATGGGATGGAATTTTCACCAAACCTGTCTGCTAGCAGGTTTGCAGTTTCTGCAGGGTCAGTGTGCGATACCATCCACAATTAGTTCAGCACACATATTAGTCCTACCTTTTCGGTTGCAGAGGTAGTTGAAGAGAGCCTTATGGTTATCCCTGGCTATGGTTGCTAAATTTATCTCATAGTTGCTCTTTGAAGATTTTATGAGTTGTCTTATTTGGTTGTTTAGGCTGAGGAGGGTGCTCTTCCAGTTCTGGAGTCTCACTTTTGTATTGTTAGAGAGCAGCTTCTTTTGCTTATTGTATAATGTATTAATGTTAGACGTCCACCACGATGGTTTGTTTTTTCTCGAGGATCTTGATTTAATCCTATCTGGCATGGTTGTGTCTACACATCTGTGTAGATGTTTATGTGGGTCATCAATGTATACCTTAGCATAGCCATCAATGCCATTTGTGGAAACTGGAGCTTGGAAGTCAATTACACCTTCCCTTAAGAGGGTATAATTAGTTTTGGTGAAGTTGTTTAGCCTGACTTCTCCTTTGGGAGTTATGGTGCTACTGCCACTTCAGAAATGACTGGTTTATGGTAAGATTTGACAAGTGTGGGCCCTACACCTGAGATGTTGCATCAGTCACTCATAATGGTGAGGACCAGGTCTAGAATATTGGACCCGAGTGGGGTGGTGCCCTATTTTTTCCAGGGTATTTGAGTTAACAAAGTCCAGGAACTTTTGTGTGAGCGAGTTTGGGCTCATATAAGTTTCCCAGTTAATGAAAGGATAGTTGAAGTCAGTCATGACTTGGGTGTTAGGTTGTACCTTAATTGTCCCAAGTAGGTCTAAATAAGCTGTATGGGTATCTCGGTTCATGGAAAGGGACCTGTAACTGACAATGACCTGAAGGGGCGGTTCTTACCCATGGTAATTTGGACTTGGGGTAGCTCCCTAGAGTTTTCTTGTCTAACCAGTCTAGAGGTGTAATTATCTTTATTAAAGACAGATACTTCACCTCCTTTGGTTCTCCCACACCCTTGCATGTATACACAGACACACACACACACGTATATATTTATATATATATATATATATATATATATATATATATATATATATATACACACACACACACACACAATGTACCAGAAAGAATGGAAATGACTATAATATGCTTGTGTGCTGTTATTCTTCCTTTGCAATCCATAATGTTTGAGGCTGTATCTCCTTCACACTTCTTCTTCTTTTTGCTTTTCCCAGTTAGGGGTCGCCACAGCGGAACTCTGGTCCGCTAATGATTGGCAGTAGATTTTTACAAGTGCTGAGGTGCCAGCTCGATGCCCAACCTTCAGTGAAGGCAAGCCCATTCTACGCATGTCTTTTGAATGCCACTCGACCCTGGGGAGGACATGCAGACTCCACACAGAAGGAGCTGTATCCCCTTCACACTAAATATATTAATTATGAAGTTGGGCTGGGAACAGAGAAAGACAGAATACTTTTTTCATGTACAGCAAATATTCCTTTGCTCTCAGATAATTCAGCCTCTTAGTATTATGCTGTTAGTGTTCCCACATTGAGGTGGGGGGGTGGGGGTGGGATGGAGAATCTTGCAGTCCAGAAACATGTTAATTTAATTCTGTGCCTTTTGCTTTTGTGTTAGATTATGTTTCAAAAGTGTTTTCAGTGTATAACTGTGGATGGTATCTTTAGTTACAGTTCAGTACAGTAACCTCCTTTGTTAATTATGCATAACTCACAAGTTTTGCAAATTCTGTTTTACTTACCTATTTTATAATAAAAGATTTAGAATGTTAGAATGAAAGATGATTTGGTAATGTTTTTAGCATACAGTTCTGCTTAATTTCATTATTTGTCTTTCAGTATTTCAACATTATGTGAAGCAATACACTGAGATTCAGAAAAAAATATATTCCATGATTGTACAAAGGCTACAGCAGAGAAGCCAGGTGGCACAAGGCAGGCAGACTGTATTTACCAAATAACATGCATGGATTTCATGGCTCAAACAGGAACTAGGTAAAAAAAAAAACACTTGCAGAAATAACAGAGAATCAGTGGAGAGAGAATGTTTCCCGTGATTGCGTCTAGTGCTGTCGCAAATACTGGTAGTAAGCGACAGGCGCACTCCTTAGTGCCTGCACAAGTGATACAGCATGATGGTATGAGGATAGTTGGAATACACAAATACACAATAAGTTGTTCCCAGTTATGTATCTTTATGGTTTATTTGTTTGAAATGTGGAGGAAATGGGTGAATAGGAAAGACATGAAAGGGTAGGTAGATAAATTCACAAAGACTAGCTATGTATTCCATCATCAGACATCAAATACTTTATACATATAATTGGAAATAGATTGATCCAAGAATTTGGTCATCACCTAACAGTCTGTAATATCTAGTGGTGTAGCAGCAATACAAGGATGTGCCTGAAATCATTTTGTGATTTTATAATGCAGTTTATTTTTTTCCCTTAGATGTTAAAGTAGTTGTGAATACATCCATTTTTCTAGAAGCTTTAGTAAATGGAGGCAACAGTGCTATGAATGATAATTGTTTAATAGATCTGAGGTTTCTCCTTTATGTAGAGTACAATGAATGCCTTTGTCTGGATCCTAATAAAAGGACTATCCTTGATTGATACTGAAACTGAGTATGTAATAACATTGTCAGAATTTTTAAGAATTTATGGGTATAGCTTGCCAAGTGAAATCGCCTCAGGTTTCAGCTTTTGAAGAAATATGTATTAATCCTGAGGAGACTGTTTGCAAGACAAAGGCAACTTATCTTGCTTGTCCCTAAGAATGAAATACACGGTGAATGCTCCTTAGGAAGATCACATCATCTAGGATGTGAGCACAAGGTACATTTGTGTATTAGGCCATAACTTAACTCTTTGTGGTGACATGTACACCTTTATCACTGCAGGAAAATCCACTTCCCCTCTTTCTATATTTGTATGCCTCCTTCAGCTACCATCCCAAGCTTGGATCATCATAGCCCATGCCACTCTCAGTATTTGCACATGCCTTCTGTGCTCTAGGGGTCTCCAAACTTAGCACTAGAATGGTAGAAGAGCTCATTGTTGACCACTATCCTCTCCACCCAAGATAGTCTTGCTGTAGCCACTTATATCCTAGCCTTCTTTCTCCAACTATTCTATGTCCTGAACAGCTACTTGAATTAATGTCATATGAGTCACAATCAGGGTTTTATCTCTCTGTACCACAGAGCTGGGTGAACATTTTTTAATTTATAACCTCTTATTCTGCCTTTTACATGAGCTACATGCTTTACAGATCAATTCCTACCCATGTGCTAGCATGAAAACAAGGGCAATCACTGGGGAGAAGGGATACTTGGCCCCTCCCCTGTGATCACATGGGAGGAGGGACACTTGAGCCTCCCCAGTAAACCAGATTATATACCTATATATTTTTTTCATTACCATTGCCTGTACCATGGCAAGCTGTTAATTTATATTGACATTACTTGTATTTTATTGGAGCCTCCTGCTATACAGTTGACATCCCACCTAAACACCATCTTGATCAAAACTCTTGCAAACTATTAAGACAGATCTTGTTATCTAAGAAATAGTCAAGAAGAGTCTGAAAGTAAAAGAGCATATGAACAACTTGCCATATAACTTCAAGCAACAGAGTAATGCTGTTGTTGCTGCCAGAGACTGGCACAGTGACTTCAGGGGATGTGTAGTACAATATCAGTATTAAAGGCAGCTATCTAGTACAATTGGCACTACAACTCCCAATGTACATTGCACATGGATCATAAGTTAAGAGTATTAGAAAAAGTATAGAGGTTAGAAAGGGCCATCTTCTACATAGCTTTTGACTGAGATATGGAGCAGTGTTTACCCAGCAACAAACTTTGAACCAAATAATGACAGTATACTTAAGATGTTCATGTATTTTTAATTTGTTGGTCTTTGGACTGCCAAGTTTGTTTACTTGCTAACTTCACTTTATACTGATAATCTGATTAGTATTTGCTATGATATCTATTTGTTTAGTTTTATCTGCTTTGATTATGTGTTGAAAAAAAAGTAAATTATAAGTTCTGTTGTTGTAGAAGTACATTTGTGTGTTTGTAGATCTGTATACTCTGAATAACACTACTGGCAGAACGTAGTTGGGAATATCTCTGTGCTTTTGTTAAGAGTCCATAATGGCGCTATGTATAGATGCATTAGCTGAGAGAGGAATGGGTATTAATGGCTGCTTAAATGAGGGCTTTGTGTGTGCCACTCATTGAGGAGGAATGGACTGGGAAGAAAAAAATAACAAAAATGTTCTAATGTCATTTTAGCTCTCATGGTAAGCAGGAAAAACCATGATTGTACTATACTTCATATTAGTTAGTCTAGCTTTTTTCCAAGTACTTAGAAAGACTGCATAGCTTGTGCATTTAAATAGGTTTCACTCCATTAGTCAAGTTTTATTTCAATGGGATTAACTGTGTCACAGAAGTGTTAACAGATCAATTAAAGTGGAATCTTTCAGATTACTTTTGTGTATTGCAAAGTTTTCACCCTTGAAACATCAATGTGCTTTATATTTCTTCCTGGAAAAATAGATAGGATATAAAAAAATAGTTCTTCAGCCAAAGCCATACATTATGATGCATTTTTTTTCCTTTGTTATATGTTATAGCTATGGTTTCACTCCAGTCTGTTCTTAATTCTGTTACCAGTCAAAAGACACTTCTTTTACATGAAACGAAAGTTTGGGAAAATACTCTAAAATATATGCCACAGTGTCCAGTACCTGAATGGATTTTGGAATCATGTAAAAATAAAATATTAAAACCTTTCCATCTTGTGGGTTTTATATGGCTCCACACAATAAATATTAGCAGGTGGCCATTTTTGGAGTCAGTCCACATCTCTGATAATGCTTGGTGCATTTATAACTCTCCAGTCTAGCATACTCTCAGAGACATTTGTCTATTGTTGTAGTCACTTTTATTAACTGAGTGAGATCACTGCATTTGCTGTAAAAATGTATTTTAAACATGTTCCAGTGACACTTTCCAATTAAAGTTTAAGTCCTGCATAATGATAAGATCTGTATTTGTAAGTTTGCAGTGATGGATTATGTGTACCTCGGGTCCTGAGTGGTTTGTATGCCAAGGTCTTCCAACCCACTCCCACACTTTTTTTGAAACCATGCATAAATGAACATGTTCTTTTAAATTCATTGTCCTAATTTCAGAGCTGGATATGGCAGAGTTGAAGATGTTAATATTTGCACTGGGTGTGACGAGGATGGACAGGATTAGGAATAAGTATATTAGAGGGTCAGCCCAGGTTGGAAGGTTTGGCGACAAAGCCAGAGAGGCAAGATTATGTTGGTTTAGACATGTGCTGAGGAGGGTTGCTGGGTATATTGGGAAAAGCATGCTAAGGATGGAGCTGCCAGGTAAGAGGAAAAGAGGAAGGCCTAAGATAAGGTTTATGGATGTGGTGAGAGAGGACATGCAGGTGGTTGGTGTGACAGAGCAAGATGCAGAGTACAGGAAGAAATGGAAACAGTTGATCTGCTGTGGCAACCCCTAATTGGAGCAGCTGAAAGAAGAAGAAGTTCTAATTTCAGACCATTCTAGCTGCTGTCATTATAATCCACCAAGTCTCCATATCCATCATTTACAGCCACTGGACTATGTATACTTCAAAGGTCCAATTATAATAAAAATGCACACAGTAAATATTCTAATCTGCTTTACACAGATGCACACTAGCCTGCAAAGCCAGACTAATGACTAACTTATTATAAAAAAAAGATGAGTCATTCTCATCCACAGACAGCCTCCATATTCAGCACTCATAGGTTCATAGGTTCGTAGGAGGTTACTAGGCTATTGGCCCTAGGGCCTTTATAAGACTAGCCATGTTATACCCTTGTTCCCTTATCAACCAAGTTGCATGGTGTATATTTGCAGTGCGAGTTTATGATCAGTGCTGAGTCCCCTTATCTGAGAGAGACATAGGTGACACCCCTGGGGTAAATTTTTGGTCTCAAATCCAGTTGTCTAAGTTGCACTTAAATAGGGTCACGGAGGAGCTCTTTTTTATATGAACTATGATTTAGTTCCAGAGAAGTGGCAATCTCCACCATGTCCTATTAATGTCACAGTTAGGTTAAATCATTCACTCCACTGGAGCTCATGAGGTTTGCACTGTAACTTCCAATGGGCGGAGCGTAAGCCTTTTGACATAATTAAATTATGTCCTCACAATTCAAACAAATGTTCATATCTTTGGAACCATAGGGGTTATGAAAGAAGTATAAATGCCAAACTCTTCAGCTTAAACAATTTTTATAGTGGTACTGTTCTTTAGGTTCTAGGTCATAAACCAATTTTTATTTTTTATAGTGGTACTGTTCTTTAGGTTCTAGGTCATAAACCAATTTTTATAAGTCACAGTAACTACCGTAACTATTACATTTGTAATATTTTGTAAACAACTTACAGTATCTCAGCGACCACTCAAGTTATACACATACTATCAGCAGAATTTTATTCATCTAGCTGAGAGCTTTCATATGAGAGTAAGGACATCTGTCTGTGGTATACGTTTGTTGAGATATTTAGAAAAATGTGAAAAGTATACTTATATAATTTAATATCATAAAAACAACAATTAATATCTATTTACCTGCAGTAGACAGAGGTCAAATATTAATGTAGCTGAGTTTGCCATTGTGTAAGCTTTAAGATAAAATATTTTAAAACCCTGCACATACCATGGTTCTGGAATTATTGATGCAAATAAGAACAAGCAATATTTGTCACCTAGAGGCGTCAGTAGGAGCTAACTGCAGATGCTCCTGCAGGTGTCACTCTCATGTAATGAGTTAAGATACCTAGAGCGAGTGTATCTTATCCCATTTAACTTGTGGATGTGTAGCATTTCCATTAGGGCAGGGTCCAAGACTGCTCTGTAGGTCAGATACAAGTCGTGTCTCAGCAGCCTATAAAATACAGAGTACAGTGACAGGTCCTTCAGTCTGTACATGTAAGTTATGTGTTGAAGGCCCTGAATTTTCTTGATGAAAAACTTCTGAGATCTCTCCAGCTGCTGCAGGTATCTGGTTAGGTACATACAGAAGGGGGTATTATGCTCTATTAGTGGCCTGATGAGGGATGAGTACAGAGGAGTTATAACATCCTTAGTTTAAGATGTGAGGCAGTTACTAATGAGATGTGCAACATAGAAGGCCTTCCTTAACACTGTGGACACATGGTGATCGAAGTTAAGCTTGCTATCAATCTGTGTTCCCAAATCTCTCACCACAGGGTTTGAGTTTGTATTTAATTTAAGTCGGTGGCTTTTGCACCAATCATTTCTCTGTGTAAGCCCTTTTTGTAGTATGTCAACACCATTAGAGGACTCAGTTCACCTGAACTTCTGAGAAATTGTTTCCAAACAGTAGGGGTCCCAGCACAGATCCTTGTAGTACACCACTGGTAACTGTTCTGCTGGTAGAGGTGGAATACCCAACTTTGACTGTATGCGTTCTGTTGGTGAGCCAGTTGGCTACCCATCTAGTGACATAGGGGTTAATTCCCAGCTGGGTGAGTTTCTCAATGATGCTTAAGAGGGGAATTTTGTCAAAAGTCTTTGCTAAATCAAGATAAGCTGTATGTACTGTTTTGCCTTCATCCAGGGCTTTGGTGAGATTCTCAAAGAAGTCCATCAGATTTAATAAGCATGATATACCCTTAATGAAGCCAAATTGGGCTGGGTCAAGAGTTTGAAGGTCACCTATGTCTTTGTTGATAAGGTCAATGATGGTTCTGTCCATGGCCTTGCAGATAAAGCTGGTTAATCTTATGGGTCTATAGTTTCCAGGGTCGGTTGATGGAGCCTTTTGTGGAAGAGAATTACTGTAGCTGTTTTCTGCTATGCTGTGACAAAGCCAGTACTTAGACTGTGATTGAAAAGAGTGCCAAATGGTTCCACTAGGTCCTGTTATAGGCCATTTAGTAGGCAGCCTGGGATATTATCTGATCCAACAGAGGCTGTATTTTTGACCATGGAGTGAGTGGTGATGACTTGCTCTTTGGAGATACTACATAGAAGAATAGTGAGAGGTATGCTTTCAGGTTTGGTGGGAACAGTGAGTTGAGATTTGTGTCAAATCTGTCTGCTAGCAGGTTGGCGTTATCCTCAAAGTCATTATGAGTGGTACCAACCATTACTAGTTTCATACAAAGCAGGGCCTTCCCTGTTAGATTTCTGATGTACCTAAAGCATGCCTTGTGATGATCCTTACATAGGGATGCTAGTTTGGCTTCATAATTGGCTTTAGAGGGCTTTACAAGATATCTAATTTGCTTGTTCAAACTGTTGGCGGGTATCCTTCCTCTGCTGAGTCAGTTCCCTCTTGTTCTTGGACTTTAGTTTCTACCTGTTGTTGTATAACATATTTATGCCTGATGCCCACCAGGGTGGCTTGTTTTTTTGCTTAGACCTTGTTTTTACCTGTTCAGGTATAGATGAGTCTATGCATTTGTATAGGTGTTTATACAGGGCATTTGTGTACACCTCTGTACATGATTCATTGTTTACAGTCATAGCTGGCAGATTAAAACTATTTATGCTAAATCTTAGGAGGTTATAATTTGCTTTGGAGAAATTTTTCATCCTTTTTGTTCTTGGAGGGAGGGTGGTCAGGTATGATTGTTACTTCAAACTAGACTGATTTATGATTAGACCTTACCAGGGAGGGCAACACACAGGGGATAGTGGAGAGACTCCCTATGTTGGTGAGTACTAAGGCTAGGACATTCAAGCTCCTTTGGGGGTGCAGACTATCTGTTCTAGAAACTTCTATTAACAAAGTCTGGGAACCTTAGGGCAAATGTGTTTGTGCTGATATATGACGTCCAATCAATGGAAGGATAGTTGAAGTCACTCATGACCAAGATGTTTGGGTGTAGAGTGAGTGATTCAAGTAGTTCATTGTAGGAAGAGTGGTTCTTATGGTTCATGGTGGGGACGTATAGCTAACAATGATATGGAAGAGGGTTTTACCTACACCATTCATTGCTGGCATTGGTGACTGTGTACATATCCGATTTCTGACTGTGGTTAAAAATAATTGTAAGTATAATGTATTTCAGGCTTGATTTATGGAAACATAAATAGCCCAAGTATTCTAGCTTATTTTACATAAATGCACATTAGGCTTACAAAGTGAGATTGTTTAAAAAGAATAATAACAATAATGCATCATATTTTCATTCACAGTCTATCCAACACCCACCCAGCAGTGTTTTGCCATGTATAACTTATCTGGTTGTAGTAAATATAATGCCACTCAGCCTCTTAGAGCAATACTCAAGAAAGAGCAAAAAAAAAAAAAAATTATTAAGGACAAAGGCCCAGAATCAGGGACAAATTTTAAATATCAATAAAATAAAAAATCCACTAAACCACAGAAGACCCACGTCATTTTTAGAATAGTAAACTTTTAATATCCACTTTTGTAATACACTAAATCAGAAAACCATACAAAGAAAATCACATAATTTAAATACATTTTAAAACCATCACATGACCAATAAACCAATTAAAATAATTATGTGACTAAAGTACTAATTCATGTTAACCCTTTTAGTCTCCTGTTAGCTAAATGACACTTAATATTTATGTGTTTATTCAAACTAGAAAACCTAGTGATAGGGTTAAGGAACATTTAAATGCTACTAAGAAAAAGGATTTAAACAATGCTCTGCTTAAACACTCAATAACTTGGAAAATTTAAAAAAAAAATGTTTTACAGTTTTGGAACAGGTTAGTTTGAGTAGGAGGGGTGGTGATTTTAAAAATCAAGTAGACATTAGAGAAGTTTTTTGGCAAATTAAGCTGAGAGCTGACAAAACACCAGGTTTAAATAAAAGGACTTTTGGGTCTTCTGTAGTTTAATGGATTTTTTATTTTATTGTGGTTTGTTAGTTCATTCAGCCCTGGTGGTGTTTTTTGTTCCTAAATTTTAAATATCATTGTTATAAACTTAGAAAATTGCTAGGTTAAATGTATTTGAATTAGCATGCATTTTCTGAAGTACATGACATCTGAAATTCAAATTATTGCCGGAGTTTAGAGACATAAATCCTCAATGATTTACCAGAAATCCTCACATTTTATAAGGTGCAAACTAAAAATATGAGGCAAAATTGGGGACATTTGGCAAACCCGAGGACGTTTCAGAGCTGTGTGGTTTCAACTTTGTTTTACATAAACAATACAGCCTGCACAAGTATTCCAATTTATTTCACACAAATCCACATTAATCCTATCACACCAGATGGTTAACTGTTCAAATGGCAAAACATAAATTACTTATATTCAGAAAAATGCTGCGCCCCATGCAGCAGTGGCAACCACTTTGTTGTGTACACCTCATGTAAGTTTGATAAAAAAGTGGTACCTTTCAAACTCTTTGTGCAAGAATAAGGTAAAAAAAAGGGACAAAAGCCCATAATCTGAAACAGATTACGATCATTGTTTTTCTGTACATAGAAAGTTGCTACAATAACATTTTTTGCAGTGCTATGTATTTTCTCATGGATGAGAAGTTTGAAATTCAATGTCTGTCATTGTTTTACTTATTGCAGTTCACAGTGATTTGTGATGACACAGTGGTGCAGTGGTTTGCATTATCACCTCACAGTAAGAGGCTGTCCAATTTAATTCTCAGCTGGGTTGCCTTCTGTGCAGCGGCTGAATGTACTCCCTGTCTTTGTGTGGGTTTCCTCACATGTTGCAAAGACATGGGTCTGGAATGTTTCTCCCTAGACCTCTGCTGAAAATGGGCTTGTTCCAAGTCAGCCTTTCACAGTAAACAAATGTTAAATAAATAAAATAAATAGATAAATTTTTCAGGAAAACACAAATTGCATGACTAGCATATCTAAATGAGGCAAGTTAGGAGCACCAAGTAAAACTAGGAAAAGTTTCAACTTTGTTTTACGCAAACAGTACCCAGATAATAAGTATTCCATCTTTTTCATACTGGTGCACACAAGTCTTTTAAAGCCAGACTGTAAGCTCAGCAAAAAACAAGAGATAAGTTGTAAACCAACATATTAGCAATGGCAAGGACATTCTGTGCAGTCAGGGAGAGTTTTAAATTTGTTTCCTAAAAAGATTGTCCAGAGAACAATTATTCCTATTTTTTTTACACAAGTGCACTGCAACTTTTAATGTTCATCTTTAAACAGAGAAAATAAAGAAGGCAAGTTATTTTTACTACTGCACAGGTCGCTTTCCTCCTTCTGAAGTTACCTGCCAGCATACTAGTGTAAGTATTACAATTTATTTCATACAAATGCACACTAGCCTTTAATGCCAGACTTTATATTGAGAAAATTAATAGAGCAAGTTCCTTTCATCCACAGCACAGTTTTCCAATATTTGCCTTCCAGCATATAACAAAAGGAAACATTCTAATTTATTTCACATATATACACACTATATTTAATGTCAGACTTAGAAGAGGACAACTTGTTTTCATTCACAGCATACTCCCCCCTCCCCTCCCGGCTGCCTGACAGCATATTAAAAAAAGTTTCTATTCTTTTTTTATTTCATGCAAATGCACTGTGGCCTTTAATGCTAGTCCACAAACCGAGCAAATGAAGATGGCAGTTTATTTTCATCTATAATACAGTTAGATATCCCCTCAAATCTGGTTGTTTGAAATATATTAAAAAGAAGCAAGTATTCCAGTTGTATTAAATGTAAATGAAGTGGGCGAGTTGCTTTGCTCCATGTCAAACACCCTCCACTGTCTGTCTGCTAACCATACTAATATATATTTCGACTGCTGGCAAAGGCTGTTGACAACATCATAGTGCCTTTTTTAGGCAAGGTCTCAAAAACAAAATTGCTAAAGTGAAAATTGCCAGTTATAACAAAATATGGGTTATGTTGTTAAATGCTAAGAGCCTAAATGAAAAATGGCACACCCTGGAAGCACTCCTATCACTGGAGGATGTATGTCTGCTCAGTCACAGAAACCTGGTTTAATGCCACAGAGAGTATCCTGGCCTTTCAAGGCTATAATGTTTTCCACTCCTTCAGACCACAAAACAAACATGTGAGAACCAAAGGAGGCAGGGTTTCTATCTATATAAGAGATAAATTCACCTCCCGACTAGTTAGACAGGGCAACTTCATGGAGTTACTCCACGTTCAGATTACTGTGGGTAAGACCCCCATTCAAGTCATAGCTAGTTATAGATCCCCCTCCATTAATCATGATGGGCATAAGGCCTACTTGACCAAACAGTTGTCAATTCGAATATTGCCAAGCACTCTGGTAATGGGGGATTTCAATTATCCCATCATCATCTGGGAAACCTACTCTAGGCCTAACTCACTAGTGCAAAAGTTCACTGTTCTCATTGTACATTGTTGTAGATACTATAAGAGGGAGAACTAAAGATCCTTGTTTCTAATGTTGTAAATGGCAGATGTCAGTATGCAGAGAGGAATTTATTAGTAATTTTTGTCATTGCATGCTTTCTGAAATCAATCACTTTGTAATTCTATAGTAGTAGCATCATTACAAATCCCTCACATTCTAACCTTAGACTATTATTACTATGAAATATAGATATATAATATATATATATATATATATATATATATATATATATATATATATATATATCCATTTACAACTAGCATGATGTATATATATATATATATACATTTACAACTAGCATGATGTATATACAAATCTCCTCTCTGCTGGGCCCATTTTAGGCTACATCTTGATTACTGCATGCACTTCTGAAGGCTGAAACAGGAGAAGGATATATGATTACTGAAGAGAGTCTGGAATAAAGCCTTCAGAAGGACACACTAGATGAAATAAATAGGATATGAGCAGTGATCAGAAGAACTAAGGCTGTTCTCTCTTAAGATATGGATACATGTTAAGGAGATTTGATACAACCATCCTAAGCAGAAAGGACAGAGGTGAAGGTAAGACGCACATAGTTTAATGTAGGAACATGCTGCATTTTATATTTGGAAAGTGTTTTTTCATGGAGAGGGTTATGGACCCATGGAGCAGATTACCCAGATGTGTGGTGGAGATAAAATTCATGGAGTTAGTTGAAGAGGTATTGAGCAAATGGAAATAATGATACAGAGGAGAAGAGACAAGAGGACAGGTAGAAGACTAAATGTACTTTGAGGAAATGCATGATAGATTTATTTGTCTCCTTTTGATATTAGGTAGATGTAATCTAAAGTAAAGATTATTTGTGTTAAATAATAAAGACTGGAATTACACAGAGTCAGTAGTAGAAGCCGAGCTCACAGTGAGCAGCTCTGAGGTACTTGCAGCTCTGCTTCTTTGCTTTATTGCTTCCATTATTCAATTTTTTGTTTAATCTTTTCCATTTTTCAGTGTCTTTTTTTCTCCATATATACGGTGTTCTTCCTATTTTTGTTTTTCTTCGTAAGTCTCAGGCATATCACACCTATATATGTTTTACTGCAGTGTAAAGTGCGATCAGAGGTGGGATTCAAACTACCCTACATGTACTATTTCTACTGCATGAGAGTAATCCTGGGTACCCACCATGTGTGGTCATAGGTGAGTGACACACCTAGCTATGATTCTAGTCAAGAGTTCTGCAATTTATGTATAAATTAGCACTCTATTAGAAATGAGGCTTGCTGCCAAATGTCCTTTCACAGCAATAATTGTTTACCTATAGTTTCATTGGTTTTTATAAGACCCTGAGTGAAAGTGCTTTATCTGCTTTAGAAAAGCATGGCACATATAGACTCTGAACTTTCTAACACACTGAAAGACCATTTTAAGTGCTACTCATAAAGCGTCATACAGATGAATGGGAAAGAAAATTGTCAAAAAACTATCATCTCTGTTAAATTACTTTTTCAGTAGCAGTTGATTTATAGTTGATTATGTAATTACATCTAATACAAGTGGCTGAAAGTAAATCTATTTTTATCATCCCTGTAAATTAAAAGTTCCGCATCATAAAAAATCATGACCATCTTGAAAATGACTAGTCAAGTGCTTTTTATACGCAAGCAGGATTTATTGTCAATTAACGTATTGAACTGTATAGTCAGCATAACCCTGCACTGAGGACTTTTTAAATTATTGGCTCTCTCTATCAGGTCTTCCCATATCACAGTAATGAAACGTATCTGGCCATTCATATATTGAACAATTCGTTAGGCTGGCTTTATGTATATATATTGCTGTAACACGTTTTCATTTTATTATCTCCTTGCTTCCTCTAATGGATATAGATAAATTCTCCTTTTCATTAATGCATTATCAATTTTCATTGATTTGGTTATATCACGGAAAGAAGAGCACAAGAGTTCATTTTCACTACATTGGTTAACTTTAGAAGCTTGTTAAGAATGCTGTTATTAGTTCCAAAAAATAAAATCGCCTCTTAAGCAGCTCTTCTATACCTATTATTCCTGGACATTTCTTCAAGCTGCTTTTAAAACTGGTACTGAATCTATTCCAAAGATCTAATTACATTGTAATTTACTGACTTAATTAGGAATAATCATAAAGGTAAAATATTATACATATGAGCAGCATAGCAACCATCCCTGATGCCAACACTGCAAAAAGGAATAAAAAACCTTAGCTAGACCTTGGACTCCTACTTTACATATGGGTAATGATACTGAAAAAGCAAGCTATGTGATGTAAATGCTGAATATCAGTTCTGGCTATCAAGATGAACATATATTTTTATTGTGTTTTCAGTGATTTGTGCTAGGCCTTGCTCACATTTCATAAAATCTCCTGCCCTTAACAGTGCCTTAGATTTATTCATAGATTTAAGGAAAACTTTCTAATGTATAGGAAACAGTGGCAAATAAATAAGGTGGTCTTAATTCTTACTCACACAGTGATTCAACATAATTTCTTTTCTACTGGGTTATCATTTTGCAATTAAGGTGGGTATTAAAGTAACACTGAAGCTTTTCCAGCAGTTTATTTAACTATATTGTTTCATATAATTGTCTGAACATTTATAAATTAAGCAGTAACTAGTATTCATTTATTAAGGATTCAATTAAGAATACAAGAATGAAACAAAATAAATGATTTGTTTGGAACAAATAATGCATGCACACACGCATACATGTGCGTGCGTACACATACGCATGCACACACACGCAAACAAAACAATTGTTGCTAATTTTACATTGTTAAAGAACATACAGAGTTTGTTCTGAATGGAAGCAGAGCAACAGATAAAAGTGACCATCTACAATACCATTGCTGAGGGTAAATCTATGAAAATTATCAAAGGTAAAGAACTAAAAACATCGTAGACATGAAAGAGAAACAGGTGATACTGGTTTGACAATTGAACTAAAAATAACTTGATTCAGCAAAATATGTGTTTAGTTAATAGCTAGTACCCAAATTTGCAGCCTCTAAGTAATTATAGATAAAGGACAAGTAGAGAAGAACTATTTAATCATGAAACACATTCAATACAAGAATAAGTCATTTTTCTGAACCCCTGAATTTGTTCAGTCTTTCTTGAAGTTGTGCAAGATACACACTCCTGTCCAGGGCATGATGAATGTGAATGAAAAACATTTTGGCCCTGCTAGATTATTTAATGCCATAAAGCAAACTCATCTATCAGGAAGTCCCTGAAGTCATGACTTCAAAGGCATTGATAGTTCCTGTATTCTTAAGTTTGTCTTTCTCTACCCTCTTTCCACCAAATTCATTTGTGTTATAACCTGATCACCTTTTTCCCACTGGTAAATAGTGTTTGAAATGGAAAGCAGTGTTCTCCATACTTCACCTTACTAATAGGTGTCAGTTCTAACCTGGCACTTTATCCCTACATCTTACCTTAGAAAAACAGTTCCTGTAACACAACCACTTCAAAGAACAACTAGGACACAAAACTTGCATACATACACACACACACACAGTACATAAAGATGTATGTGCATTTTATATATATATATATATATATATATATATGTATATATATATATATATATATATATATATATATATATATATAGATATAGATATAGATATAGATATGGATATAGATTAGATATTTTTGGCATGGGCAATGAAGCCCTTCTAGCCTGCCAATATACCATAACAGTAATTCCGACAATACAGTAAGTGTCCAAGTTGTTCTAAAAATATCTAAACTAATGCTTACTTTAGTAACATTTGGTAGTCTATTTCATACATCAGCTAATCACCCAGAGAACCAATTAGTATACCTCTCACTCCTATGTAATCTTCGACATGGGTTGGCTGATGATCCTCTACTACATTTTGACAACTCCAAACATTCTCAGTGGTAGTTGTCTCTAAATGCACTATGCACCTGAATAAAGGCCTTCTCTAAAATGTCTGTACGAGAAACTGTACACGTTTAGAAATATCAGTCTTTCATAGTAATTTAGATTTCCTCATTTATGGATGACCTCACTATATTTCCTCTGTATTCTTTCCAATTTACTTGTGCTTATTTTCCTGTAAATTTCCATGATGTTATTCCATACTGAAGTTTGTATCTAATCAAACGCTGGAGATAAGTGTATATAAATTACACCACAGCACATTTCTTTTATTTGTAGAGGTTATTAAATTACTATAGAACATCATGTTACAGGCAGTTATAGATTTATTTTCAACATGTGCATGCTAATATGTGGTTTCACGTCCCAACTTTAACAGTTCTGACTGCAATTAATCAAAAATAATCTTCTACATTATTTTTCTACAACATATAAGTATGGGTTTGTCTTACTGTCTCTTCCCATAAAGATAGGTTAAATAAGTTTATGTAACCAATCATGAGCAATCTCACCATATTTAAGTGAACTAGTGAATAACAGAAAGAATGGTACTGTAAGTTCATGTCCAAGTATTTTTAGGTTATTATTACTAATTCTGTCTCTTCTCTGTGCTTTCTTATGGTCAAGTTTGTGTATTTTGTTCAATATAATCTTATTTAATTTCAGTATCTGAAGTTACCTGGAAGATAGTAGGATTATCTTCTTGTTTTGGGGGTGTGACCAAGATGGTGAGCTGGTAGATGCATCTGAAGTTTGCTCTGTAGTCCAAACAGGATTTTATCTTCAAAAAGCTTCATGTTGTTGTGTCTTTTGGCTTTTCCCATTTAGGGGTCGCCACAGCGGAACTCCGGTCTGCTAATGATTGGCAGTAGATTTTTACCTGCCGAGTTGCCGGCCCTGATGCACAACCTTCAACAAAGGTACAGCCATTCATGCATGTCTCCACACAGAAGATGCTCTAGCTGAGAATCGAACAGGACAACGTCTCTTCATACACCTATCAATTAGAAAGGACATACATGGAAAATGTACTGAAGAAGTTTCTCAAAAAAAGTTTTGTATAAAAGTATATAAAAGTTTTGTATGCATTTTTTTGTCAAAAATCATTCAAAAGAATTGTAACTGGCTGTATATAGGGTGCATTATTTAGAAACTGCTACACTATTAACTTCATTTAAAAAAGAACTTCAACTTCTACTCAGTATAATACAAAAGCTTTCTGTGAAAAAAATGACTAAAATGGATACTATAAAAGAAGTCTATAAAAGACAGTTATCAGGAATGGAAGAAATCCAAAATGATATTGATGGCAAATTAGCTGAAGAAGAAGAAATTACATTGAATTTCTTTTGAAACAAAATAACTCATTACCCAACAAAATTGGTAATTTGTAAAAAAATGAACAATATCGGAATATACGGTGATCTAGAAAAACTAGGACAGAATATGGTGAACTTTTTAACTTCATGGATTCCTAAAACTTTAAACTTTTCTGAAGCATTGTCCTTTGAGACTGAAAGAGTTCATAGATCTTAGACACATCCACCTTTGAAGAAAATTTCTCCACCCAGATCCAATATTGTCAGATTTGTCTCATGTCAAGAAAATCATTTATATGTAAGAATTACATGGACCAATACTCCTAAAAAACTGGAACCAACACTATAAGAATTGACAGTGAATGTTCATCAACAGTGGTTGAAAAACAGAACGCATGTCTATATTTACTAAAAAATTGAAAAAAAAAAAACAAGTATTAAATAATATCAGTTATTTCCTGCAAAGTTAAAAGATTTCTTTCCTAATGGTCACAAAACTTTAGAAACTTGCTGTTGTCTATATTCATCAGAATAAAATCTTAGACAACATTGAAGACATGGACTGGTCTATTATATAATTAAAGAGGCATGTTGAAAGAAATGGATGGAAGAATAATGAGAAGGTTTAAAAAGCTAAAATTATATGTGTGTGTGTGTGTTTTGCATATATGACTGGCTATATAATTGTAGGTATATTTTATGTATTTGGGTCTCTATTAGATGAACAAATGCTTAAAATGCCGAGTACAACATGCTCAACAGCTTTTAAGTGAACGTTCATCTAAGCAAAACCTCAGAGTGCTATAACAAGGAGTTTCAAAAATTTATAGTTGACCAGCCATCAGGCAGCCAATGGCTGATGTCAGAACTTTCACCCTGTCTAGCAGTTCTTACAGTCCTCCACTGTGCTGTGGTCTCAACATTCACACTGTATAATGTTATGACAGTCCTTCACTGTGGTGTGATCTTGGAGTTGGTATATTTAAGTAGGGGGTGTGTGGGGGGCACAGCCCCCCACTTTATTTTGTTTGTCAATTTGTTTTTGTTTTTGCTTTTTTGGGGGGGTTGTAATGGTTTAAAGTACATTTTAGCCATCAGCCGTTGGCTTCCTAATGGCTGGCCAACTATAAATTTTCTAAACTCTTTGTTTTGACATTCTGTGGTTTTGCTTCGATTAATGTTCGCTTAAAAGCTGTCAAGCATGTCGTACTCGGCATTTTAAAAATTTGTTCATCTAATATCGACCCATATATCTGTATATATATATATATCTCTATATATATCTATATATATATATATATATATATATATATATATATATATATATATATATATATACTTACATGTGCATTCTTTTCTTCCATTTTGCTTGCTTTTGTCTGGTAGTTTGTATTTGTGTTTTCTTGTGTGCTGTTCCTGTTGGCTCCATTTGTGTGCTAGTTGGAATGGCGTTTGATGACTGTGCCAGCTGTGGATTTTAGTTAATCCTGCTTTTGTGTGTTGTGCTTATCTCTTTAGATAATTTACTTTTGTTAGTGTTGTCGCCTCACAGCAAGACATTGTCCCGTTCGATTCTCATCTAGAGCGTCTTTGTGTGGAGGCATGCGTGAATGGGCGTGCCTTCGTTGAAGGTTGTGCATCAGGGCTGGTAACTCGGCACATCAAAATCCACTACCAAACATTAGTGAACCGGAGTTCCACTGTGGTGACCCCTAACCGGGATAAGCCAAAAGACACAACAACAGATTTGGTATTTTTTGTTCTTTAGAAATTTTAAAATGATTATTGTTTTATATCTACTTAATCTTCTTTTGTTTGGTGATAGTGTCTTTCTTATTTTTGTGAAAGACAGGGAACAGGGAAGTTTTGAAATGGTGCTAGTGGGAATTCTTACAGTCTGTCTTGTGTTTAGCACCTTCGGCTGCTTTTTTCTTTCTCTCTCTCTTATCATTTTAATGACTAAGCTCAAACAGAACTACATGTCATGCTATAAAGCCCTCTCTTTTAAATTATCAAGTTGTCTTTCTTACTTTATTTTTCCCAATTGTCTTAAGAGCTATATGTGGCATTGCAGATATTATTTTTAAGCTGACATGGTGCAGATGTCTTTACTGAGCAATCCAACTTATTTTATTAAATGTCCTAAATATACTATATTGGAACAGAAGCAAGTGAAAGGAAAAAGTAAAGTCAATGTGTATAACAGGGATTAGTTAACATTTGTTTATGCTGATATCTGTGGTGTCTGATCTTGTTATTTTGAAAGAAAACGAAAATGAAAATTCTGTCTTTTTTTTAATAAAGCAAAACTCCCATTAGAAAGTAACCACCAATATGGGTCCTGATAGTTTAGTTGTAAAGTAGTGTCTGGCTTGTGATGTTTATTTGGTTAAGAAGATTAACTGGCTAAACATTTAAAGATTTAAAGATTTGATTAGCTTATCCAGAGGAACTTTAAAATCTCATAGTGTGCTGGGGACATCAGAAAAGTATATTGAACCGGACTTTTTTGGTTGTGGTAGTATTTGTTTTACTATATGATTTTAAATGAGAATTATACAACTGCAATAAATTAGCATTATCTCATACATGATACATATGTCTTATTTATTGTGGGACATAGAAAATATGATTTAATCATTAATGAAGCTTCATTCAGCATTGGTTTAAAAAAAATATACTAGATGATGTCATACTAAATACTGTTTGCAGTATAGGGACAGAGTTAAAAGGAGAAGATGTAAAAAATACTACTTGTAATGTTTATCTTTTTATAGGCTTAACTTTTATTACAGGAAATGTTATATAAAATTGTATTTCAGTTTCATTTTATAACATTTGGTTTACTACTGTAATGCAAGCAACACAAAGAATATGTTAAGTGTATAATTCAGTCATTTATCACACATAAAAGATTTACATTTTTATTTAATTAGTTAAAATAGTGTTATGGTTGAGATGAGGGGGAAGGGGAGGAGAAGAGGATGAAAACAGATGAAGGGAACTAAGAAAGGGGAGGAAGGGAGAGCAAGAGAGGAAGTGGAAAAGGAGGAGAGAGAGTTAAAAGAGAAGAATATATACAGAAACTGGTATGTTTTAAAATGTATAAGTGGATGATATGCATATGTTAAGAGAGCAGATATTACACCATACTGTATACACTGGACTGCAAGAGTAAACTCTAGAGGTTTTGATGTCGTTGACTGCTTTAGAAGATAGTTTGGATGGGATTTCTTTTTAAACAAGGAACTTTAAATTCCATGCTGGGAGTTTCATTGGTTAATAGTTCAATTAAAATTGTTTTTATAATTCGTTTAACTCTTTTTTTCAAGTGTTTTAACAATGACTACATTTATTTTTTTTTACATGCTAACTTATTTTTTTAGTCAAAATTATATATCATACTCAACAATTGTACTGATTTATTTATAACGTTACAATTAAAGTGTTTATCATTAAATGTTAATGGTCTTAAAGATGGCTTAGCTGTAAGTCTATTTTTCTGCAATCTGGGTCAAGGCCTGGGGCCTATGGCTTCTCAGGAATTAAAACTGAGCATGTCAGTGCCTTCTTGTTTTTCTCATCAATTGCTTTAAGGCAGATTTTTGTCATGGAGCTATCTGTTAGTGACTGTCCAGGAGAGTTCTCACAGGAGTTAGTCATTCAGAGAGAGGTAACATAATGGTTATGGTATTTACCACAAACACAAGGTACATGGTTGTTTGCTCTTCACCACTGACAATGGACAGTTTTTGTTGATTTTTCCTCTCAGAATGTGGGTTCCATGTTTGCTGGTCATTTTAGGATAATAATGCAGCAGGTTGTAGATATTAACAAGTTAAAAAAAAAAGAAAAAGAAAAGATATACAAATATAATAAAGCCTAGAAATCGCAAGACTTTAAAGGTTTGATGCCTTCTTAATAAGCAGATTTAAGACTATGGTTAATAGAGAGTGATGGTGACCCTGCATGTATTTATGAAGTTCTTGATTTAGGAGGTGTTTTGCAGTTACCTTCACTGTGTGGTGGAGATCAGAAGATTAGCATCTTAGTTCTATGAACAGGAGGCAATGAACATAAAAGACTATTCAAATTAGTACTCATGTTATTGTAACTGAAAGCTATGCCTCTAAGGTTTGCCATTAATTGACTCAGAGTAATTCACCTCCTTCGATTCAAGAGTTATCAGTTTAAGTTTAAGCATGATTATGAGGGCTGAGCTAAAACTTGCTCAAAATCAGGGATGCCCTTGTAAATCAGGGACAGTTGAGATGTTGGCACTAATACTTGTTGTCAAATACTTGTGGTACTTTAATCTGGTGTGGTGAAGTGAGAGCATTCTAGAATGCTACAGCAACAGAACATCCAGTACAACATGGAGTTTTGGTGCACTCTACTGGCACGTGGTTGGAAACCATTTTATGTTAATTGCAAGGCAAGTGTAGCTCAAGTATTATACCTTGCAGTTGCTAAGCTTGCACAATGTCCAGTTTGATTTCTTATTTTTAGATAGCTCCTTTTAATTTTTGTACTGAAAATTATTGAGCGCTATTGGCAATAATTAGGGCTAGCAGTCAAGTTCAGAGGGCTGATCCTTCACTTATGATGGCTTGGCAAAATCTGACAAGGGTACAGCTTTGGGAAGGTTGGTGTACTCTAATTCATTTAAGTAATATGTAGTTCTATCCCTATTTGTTTTTCTTTTTTTGCTTTTTTTTGTCCAGTTAATCACGGGACCTGTACAAAGTTGTGGTAAATGTTGAGAGGGCTATTGACAGTTTGGGTATTTTAACAGAAGAGTCCTTCACAGTTCAGTTAGATCTAAGGAATGGCTACTCTTTTATTGGGGAGGGGTCTATGGCGGTGCTAGATTGTCATGTGATATTATGCTTTGGCAGGATTGTGTATTAATTTCTTATCATTTTTGTAGGTTCTTCAGCTTTGCAGAATTTTAAGGAAAGATGGCAATGTTTATCTCAAGAAGCCCAAAAGTTGCCTTCCGACCTAGAGATGGTGCAGACAATTGAGCAAGGGCAGAGTAATGGCAAGCTAGCTATGCCAAATCCTGGACATGTCAGTGAATGGTCCCATCCCTTCATAGAGGATGAGGTCCAAGTGATAATCCAACAGCTTTGATTGCAGGCCCAGAAGAAACCAAAGGTGATGATGCTAAGGGGGGTGGGTCAGACTTAAAGGTAAGTGATAAAAGTCAGTCTTCAGAAGAGTATCTTCTGGAGGCCAGATGAAGGGAGGTTGAGTTTATGTGATCTAGAGGTTTAGGGATGGTCTCCATTAGGCAGGCTTCTCCATCAGATTTATCCAACCTACAGAATGGGCCAGAGAGTTTTGATTCTGTAAAAGGTGCTGAGGCAAATGACACTGACAGATTTGTTGCCCATGACCATGTTAAACTTTTCAGCTACTGCCTTCCCTGGGTCCTACATCACTGCTCATGTCCCATCCAGTGTTAAAGAGAAGATTCATACGGGATACTTCATGGACTTGGTGGATTTCCCCACTGGCGTAGTCTCCAAGAAGCAGGGATGTGAGTGCAGGTTGATTCACCCCCCCACCCCCAAGGTTCATCTGTCAGTGACTTCATAGGTTCATAGGTTGCTATCTGCCCAAGGGCATTTATAAGCCTAGCCAGAGTGTGTCGGCTTTTGCTGCCTTATTGATTAATTAACTGATCCTCTGTCAATCAGAACCAATGAAGTGATCCCAGGGGTGTATTTTCTGTTACCCATCCACTCGTCAAGGTTTCTCTTGAGGAGTGTTAGTGAGAGGCTCTGCCTAATGTAGTTTGGAATTTTATTCCAAAGCATGGGGAGTCTCTGTGACAGCAATCTATCCCTCTAGCATGTTCTATTTATTGTTGTGATGAGGTTTAGCTCACTAGAGCGCGTGGCTCGCAGTGACTTGGATTTCTTTAGGTGGAGCATGTCCATCAATTCTGAGTTGGACATGGCTTTGTAAGTCAGGCAGAGATCACCTCTGAGTAAGCTATATGCCACTAAGTACAGCTGGAGTTTTTTCAGTCAGGCTGCATAGGACATTTGTTGGAGGCCAGTAATCCTCTTGGTGAGGTACTTTTGTGGTCTTTCCAGCTGCTGGAAGTGTCTTGTGAGGTACATCCCAAATGGGACATTGTACTCTATGATGGGTCTAATGAGTGACGGGTAGAGGGGCACTATAACCTCTTTATGTCTAGATGCAAACCCTTTAATAATTAGATGGGCCACATAGAAGGATTTCCTAACTACTTTGGCAATATGATTGTCAAAGGAGAGATTACTATCTACCTGTACCTCTACCTATTCATTGACAAGGATCAATGTAAGGTACTTGAGAATGCATCAGAGGTCATCAGGGAATACTCAGACCTCTGGCTTTGCTAGCTGGACATCTTGTTAGCTATCCAGTTTCTGCCCATCAGAGTGTAGGTTTGGCCACTTTTGGGATTACAGTTTGATGGGAAAGTCTTCCTTGATACTGCCATGTCCATGGAGTGGTCAGTGGCTTGTGCTGCATTCAAACTCTTCAGTGCTGTCTTGCATTGGTGCTGGCAGCACAGACAGTCATGGCAGTCAGTTGTTAACTATGTTGTTAAATTTTTTGACAATTGGTGAAGGTCAGAAAGGGCAGTCAGAATGATGGACATATTCGAGGAGATGTTTACTACCTCAAGGGTTTCTTTGGCTTAGGACAAGTCAGAATGGGTGAGACAGATCTTAACATTTTTGGGCTTAGTGGTTGATTCTGTTGAAATATTTTTCAAGCTTCCAGCAAGCAAGTTGAAACAACTAAGGCTTGCAATTCTGAAATTTCTTGTGGCCAATTAGAATCGCATAGGGGAACTCATGCAGCTTCACGGGCTGTTGAATTTCAACTGTAAAGCAATTTCACCAGGCAGGACTTTCCTTTGTTCCATTTCTAATTTGCTGAAAGGAAATAAGACAACCACTACAGCTTTCGTTTTACCCAAAGGGTTACATAAGACCTCTGCTTGTGGGTTCATATTCTTGAGATGGTTTAACAGTGTGTCTCTTTGGCAGTCACATTCGGTTTCTTCCATCGAAGCTGGACTTTTTATGGATGTGGCAAGTAGAATTGGTATGGGAGCATACATTCAAGGTAACTGATTTGCAGGGAAATTACCTGAATCTTGGTCAGAAGAATGGAGGAGAGACATCACCTTCTTGGAGATCTTCCCTATATCGGTAGCTACATGAATATGGAGGACAAATTGCATAATGACTGCATTTAATTTGCTTGGACAACATTGCGGATGTCCATACATTCAATAAACGTGCCTTCAGCTCTAAATAGGCTTCTAGTTCTATTGAGTTTAGAAATTAATTTGTCATTTTCTAGCATGCATGTGCCCTGTTGCAGCAAAACAATTGCTGATAGACTCTCCTGTTTTCAGTTTACCAGGTTTCATCAGCTGGCCATGGATGTGGAGCTGATTGGCACCTCATTTCCTCTGGAAGTTTGGTTAAATGGAGAAGAATAGTCACATCATTACTGATAAACTTCTGGGCCCAGCGTACTAGAAAGGCTTATTCATCATCAGTGTAGACAATCAAAGGATTTTACAGGTACTTGACCAGTTGTGATACATCTTGGGAGTTTTCTTTGCTCCTTCAGCTCCTGGTTTTCAGATGTTCATTAGGAGATTCGTCCAGCACACTTCTGGTACATTTGGCAACATTAGGGTGTTTGGCTCAGTTTTTAGGTATCAATAATTTTTCCACTCAAGGGATGCTTGGTAGGGTGATCAAAGGTTGGGAGAATGCTAAAAGGAATTCAAAGGACTCTGGGAAGCCAACAGTGTGGCACCTCCTTGACAATCTTGTCAGAGGATTGTTTAGTTTAACTACAGATTTTCACACCTTTGTTATTTTGGCTGCATTGATCACTTTTCTGTATGTGGGTACTTATCTTTACATTAAATTGTTATGCTCCTTATGCTGGAAGGATATTCTGATTCACAGTGATTTTGTCTTGATATTGGGCTGGAAACCTGAAACTGACCAGGCAGGCAAAGGTCAATAGGTATATTTGGAAAGGTCAAGAAGTTTTGTCATTTGCCCCATGCATTGGTTCAGATTTTTGTGCATGATCACTCCCAGTGCTTCCCAAGCTGGCCTGGTATTTATTTGGAAGGACGGCAAACCTTTCAAGTTGTATGAGGTTAATTTAATATTATACAAGGCTATCAAAGGCCAAAGAAATCATCCTTTTGTATATTTGTTCCACTCATTTAGAAAAGACCACACTTCTGATTTCAGTTCGGAGGGCCATTTGGGCAAGGTTATGCAAAAAGCAGGTAGGTGGGTGTCTTATGTCTCTTTGTCATACATTACACAATAAACCATTGAATTTTGTTTCAGCGAAAGAGGTTATCTGGATTGTGGGATATTGTCTTCATTAAGAGAGCAGTCACCCAAGGCCTGCCTTGATCATTTTGGCATGTTGGTTCTTTAGAGCATAAAAATTAGTTATTTCATCACTTAAGTTTTTCAGGACTATTATGGTTCCAATTTTGGGAGATTGGGAATCATCTTACACAAATCGAAGGTCACCCAAGGTGTTGGTTATCTACCTCAGTTGAAATGACTTGATGTTGGCTCCAAAGAAAATTCTGTTAATGAGAATCCTTGCACAAACGTCTTTCATTATATTCTGATTTATTTTTGATTTGGTCAATGATTGTGCTACAAATCCATTGGGAAGTTGCAGGATCTGGAGCAATTGAGATGCCCAGGCATTTTATTAACCACAGAGTGGTGTGGGTGGCTGGCTAAATTGGGTATCAAGGCATTCACAATAAAGATCTGGAGAAAGTGGACTCTGATTTTTATAGCAGTGCTAGAGTGCATTTGAACAATGTAGGTTTCAACTTGTTTAATTGCGACATTTCCTTGGTCATAGAAGAATTCTTTAGGAGGTAACTGCATGGACTGGCATAACTGAGGGCATGGATATCTTAGGCAGTTGGCTGCCAAAAGGGAATGACACGGAGGCATGCTGGGTTGGTGGCTGCCTTGTGGCTTTCCTCCCTTGTTTTCCCCCTGTTTGTGCTCATCACACTAAGCAGCTTAGATTCATTTTAAGTAGTGGCCATAGCAGGATGCTTTTGGGTTGAGATGCAAGCCATAAGGGTCTTTACAAGTAAGTTTGATGTAGCTTGGGTTATGCACCAGGACCTTTAAATCTTAGTTGGAATTGGATTGGTTATGACAACCAGCACATTGATAATGACTATTGGCAGTTTTATATTATGGTTATATGTTGAGGTACTGTGACATCAGTAATGCTCTCTATTTGTGTCTAAAAATGACAACAGCATCATTCTGGTGTGGTCATTGACTCAGCTTAGAGGACAAGGATGACTTACCTATAAGCCCCTTTGTCTGCAAGCTAAGTCAAGGGACATTGTCTATGGTTGTTGCCAGTATTAAAGCTGAGAGCACTTTCTTGTTTTTCTCATCAGCATCTCTAAGGCCCTCCTGCCCCCACACACACACACACACACACACAGGATCATAAGTTGTTGCAAAGCAGCTGCTTTGTGGCTTCCCCCTTATTTTCCTTGCTGTTTGTTATCAGCAGCCTCATCACACCAAGCACCTTGGATTCAATTTAAGTAGTGGCCATGGCAGGATGTGGTTGGGTTGTGAGCAAGCCATAAAAGTCTTTACAAGCAGTCCAGTGTGGCTTGGGTTATGCATCCAGACCTTTAATTCTTATCCAAAATTGGTTAGATTACAGGACTGATACTGATTATTGGCTGTTTTATGCTGTGGTTATATGTAAGATACTGTGGCATCAGCAATGTTGCTGATTTGTGTTTAATGAATTGTTGCAACTTCATACTGGTGTAGTTATTGACTCAGATTGGATAACAATAGTGTCTGTAAGAGAAGTAGTTTATTAAAATATCTTAATTTCTTTAAAGCTCAAGTTGTTTTTTTGTACAGAAAACCTCTTTATTTCTAGAAGATATTGATAGTTTAAACACAAAAGATTACACATTTCTGATTAGTTTGAGTTAAAAAAATAAAAGAAGAGGCACTGTTATTCTTTGGAGAAACTCAACATTGATGCCTAAAATTACTGATGTTTGCAGTGTTAGTAAAGACATGTTACATATTGTAGTAATTTAATTACAGGAGAGATTATATACATTATTTAATATTTATTGGATTCCAGGAGTGGTTACAAAATTCTCTAAGGATTTTTTATTATTGTTAACATCAAACATGAAAGGCAGTCTTATAGTAGCAGGTGATTTCAATTGTCTATTAAAAGAAAAAAAAAGTTATGTCTTCTCTGCAATTTTACATCTGTGTTGTCCATTTTCATTCTTCCTCATCTGATGGGTCTCAGATCCAAAGCAGATCTGACTTAAAATTTTTTACCAGATCTGTGAATCCAAACTCTCAAACGCCTCCCTTTACCCATAATGCCCTGCCAGCCTGACATACCTCAGAACAAGTTTGCTGCCCATAGACGAAAGTATTCAATATCTCAGTAGGATTCAAGAAGGTATAGCAAAAGGAAAAAAAAGACAATTCCCATGCTGAAACTCTTAGACCTATCCAGGAGCAAAGGGAAGGAGGCTAGGATGGTGGGTAGTTGAAGAAAAATTAAAATGGACAATACAGATGTAACATTATGGTGAGTATAACAGTGTAAGAAACGTCTCTGTGTGGAAGATTTTCAGACCATATATCTCTAGTTAATCACTGTATATTAATCAGATCAGACAATAGTAGTAGAAGTAGCGAACTTAAACTTGTCTTAAGTAAAAAAAATATATATATATATATATATATATATATATATATATATATATATATATAATTGTACAGAATTGCTAAGTATTTGAAAGAAATCCAAGCAAGGCAGAAAGTCTGTTTCCAGTTGAAAATCCTTTTTAGTGGGTTGTTTTGAGACTTTGGGGATATCACAGAGATTACTTGTTTTATTATGGTGAGTATACAGCTTTTTTATCTGATGTCATTTTCTTTCATTCCTCAACTGATGGGACAGAGTCCACAGTTAGATGAACCTTGAGTAGCCCTCTTGGAAAGATATTGCAGAGTACTGCAGAGCCAAAGGCAACTCTTTTCATAGAAATCATATCTAATTTGTAATGAACAACAAAAGCATGAGTATTTGGAGCAAGTGGCAGCTGCACAAATGTTATCTATGAAAGCCCTGGACCAAAAGGCTGAGGAAACCACCATAGGCCTTGTGGAATGAGCACTAGGAGTCTTAGGCAAGGATAATCCTTTTCTATTGTAGACAGAGGAGATACAATCAGTTAACCATTTGGTCAGTGTAACTTTGGAAACTAACTTGCCCAGTCTGTTAGGAGAAAAGGATACAAATAACGGGTCAGTCTTCTGGAAATCTTGGGTTCTATGGAGATAAAAACAAAGTTGTGCACATCCAAAAGATGGAGCATGTTCTATCTCTTATTTGAGAAATTTGGACAGAAAACTGTAAGGTTAATGACCTGATTAATGTTGGACACAGAAGCTACCTTAGGCAAAAACAAATGGGTCGGTCTGCAAAGACACCTGGTCTTTTTGGAAAACTAAGTAAGGAGATTTGGAAGCTAGAGCCTGGAGTTTGGATACTTGTGCAGCTGTTCTGATAGCAACTAGAGACATGGTTTTCCAAGACAAAAAAATTTAGATCTGACTTGTCCCAGGGTTTAAAGGGAATTTGTGTCAGAGCTTAAAGCACAACAGGTAAATCCCAAGAAGAGTATGATCCTTTAGTTGAGGTCAAGTAGAAAAGCTCCTTTGAGAAAGGCTTTACATAATTTAGAAGAAGCTAAGATAGACTTATTTTCACCTAAGTGCAAATTTGAAATAACAGACACCTGGACCTTTAGTAGTTGAAAAACTAGCCCCATCATTGAAACTTGAAGCTAAAAAATCAAGTATAACTGGTTTAGGGGCAGAAAGGGGGTCCAGATCCAAGTTAAGGGCCCAGAATGCAAATCTCTTCCATTTACTTTTGTAAATCTTTCTAGTAGAAGCTTTTATAGAGGAAAACAAAATATTATGGAAGGGGGAAGAAAGCCTGGGCTGTCTAGCAATCAGTGGAACTGGAGAAACCATGTGTTCATTTTGAGGCCTCTTCTGCCCAGATGAGTCACATCTGTCATGTGAGCAAGGAGGTCTGGAATAGGATCCAGTATCTAGAAAGGATGTAGAAGCCAATCCAGAGGACAGGAACCAAATCTGATGGGGCCAAGAGAGTGCAATGAGGATAACTAGACTTTCTGTAGAAATTTATAGATGACAGATAATGGTACGTAAGCATAAAGAAGACTGGGGGGCCAATTGTGGACTAGAGCTTCCCTCAGTGACTCCCCCCATTTGAGGGATTAGGGCTAAGAAGCTGCTGCACTAGTTGTTAAGGGAAGAAGTGAGTACGCCTCAGCATGGCTGGTCCCATTGAAGAAAAATTTTCTCCTTTACTTTGAGATCGAGAAACCACTTGCGAGGCTTCAGAATGGATATGATTAGTTTGTCTGCAATCATATTGGCTTTCCCCAGTATGTGCATTTCAACTGGAAAATGGCCAGAAGAGATCACCCATTGGTACACTCCCATTGCTTCTCAAGAAAGTGGGTAAGATTTAGTTTCTTCATGTTGTTGATGTGACAGACTGCAGACATATTGCCCATCTGAACAGCAACTGCCCCAAAGGGGAGAGTGTGTTGAAAGGACTGCAACACTAGGAGGGCTGCCCTCATTTCCAGGACATTGATTTGTGACTTGGCCTCTTCTGGAGATCACGTATCTTGGACTGTCCTTTCCAGGTAGTGATGCCTACCAAGATGGGAGGTGTCCGTAGTCACTATGACCATGGGCAGGAGAAAAACAGACATATTTGAGAAACTTCATGTAAATGCAGCCACCAAAGAAGATATTTTATGCAAGCTTATAAGATCTTGACTGTGGCAGTTAAAGGTTGCTGAAGAATGGGCCATTGGACTGACAGGACCATTGCAGAATTTACATGTGAAACTTGGTTAAAAGAACTATGGTGATAGCTGCAGCCATGGGTTCCAATGCCTGTAAGATTGCTTGTGCTGGGAGAGAAGCATGTAAGATCACTTGCTTGACCTGAGATCTTCTTCTTCTTCTTTCGGCTTTTTCCGGTTAGGGGTCGCCACAAAGGATCATCTGTCCACTCATGACTGGCAGTGGAGTTTTATGGTGTCGAGTTGCCATCCCGGTGCCCAACCTTCCACAGAAGGCACACACATGCACACACTCACACCTAGGGCCAATCCACCTACTGCATTTAATTGGGATGTGGGAGGAAACCAGAGCACCCAGAGGAAACCCACACGACCACAGGGAGGACACGCAGACTCCACTCAGAGGGCACCCCAGCCGAGAATCGAACAAGAGAACCTCTTGCTGTGAGGTGGCAATGTTAACCACTGCACCACCGCGGCCGCCCAGACCTCAGATCTGAGTGTCTGAATTTGAGTTGCAGGGAGAGAGGCTATCTGATTGATAATGTCCAGATGAGCACCTATGAACTCCAGACTCTGGGTTTGTGTGAGCTTTATCATTTGTTAACCGGGTTAGTCTAGCTGGGCAGCATGCCCTTTTTTAGCAAAGACGTAAGGAGAAAAGCTCCATTACAAGAAATTTTGACAAACATAGAGTATTACATAATTGGAGGAATAAAGTAATTGTCTAATACATGGCTAGCATAAAAATCATATAATAATTGGGAAATACATAGTTATAACAAGGGAGCAAAAAACATTAAATATGACATGAAAAAATAAAGGAAGTAAATAAATCAAGTTACATTTATTCTTGATGAGTAGACTTAGGTAGAAGATGAAATGAAATGGCTAGAAGACAGTAAATGAAATAGCTATAGTCAGAGCACACAGGTTAAATTACTTAATAGATAGGGGGTAAGATGAAGGAAATAAAAAGTTTAATGTAAAGATAGGGTATTGGCAGAGGAGGTAGTATTCAAATGGGGTCATCACAGGAGCAGATCCAGGAGTTAAGCAGAAATTCTTTTAATGCAATTTTAAAACTAGTTGTTTTGTTAAGTGAGCGGATGTCGATTGGAAGTTTGTTCCAGACAGAGGCAACTGAGTGACTATAAAGTATTTTGCCTATGGATTTGTTAGATTTAGAAATTTGCAGGAAAAGTTGATTAGAGCTGCTTAGGTCACAATTAGGAATATAGGGAAAGATAAAATTTGCAAGAGATGGACAAGCTAGGAGTTGGCAAAGGATGGAGTGGGTCAGGTGGAATTGTGGTAGGAGGGGGTTGATGTTGAAACTCTAGCCAGTGTGAAGTTTTTTTAAGGAAAGGCAGTGGTGTGATAGATAAGGGAGATTACTGGCAAATCTATATATTTTATTGTAAGTGAATTAAAGTTTGGTAGACAGGCTCTTTTAGAGGTTATTTGGACAGAGTATAGCAGGGTGGGGAGTAGGTAGGCTTGAGCTAAGGACAATTTAGATTCTGGAGTTTGGAATTTGTTGTTCCTATACAGTAGTCCGAGGTTTTGGTGTGTCTTTTTAATACAATTATTGATGCAGATGTTCACGTTTATCATCTATGCAAACCCCGAGGAGTTTAGTTTCAGATTCAACTTTGACTGCAGTAGTATTTAGAAAGATAAGAGGGAAGGATGGTTTGAGGTGTTGGATAGATTTAGGAAGAAAGAGTATGAGTTCCATTTTGTTAGGGCTAAGCAGTAGTTAATTGGTAGTGAGCCATTTTTCAACTGAATGGAGAAATTCCTGAGTGAGTGTGAGTAGGTGATGAAGTTTATCAGATGTGGAGCTGATAGCTGAGTTTTCAGCATATTGTATAAGAGTGGAGTGGGGGCGGGATTGGTAGAGGTTGTTAGCAAAGATATTGAATAACAGTAACCCCAGGATGGAGCCTTGAGGAACCCCAATTTGAATGGAGAGGAATGGAGAAGTTGTAGAGAGCCATTTAACAGATTGTAGTCAATCAGATAGATAACTTGAGAACCAGCTGAGAGTAGAGTTACAGAGGTTAAGGTGTGCTAGTTTGGAGAGAAGGAGGTTGTGGGATACAGTGTCAAAGACTTTAGAGAGGTCGAGGAACAGGCATGAAACTAATTTATGTCAACAAATGTAGAAATGGAATGAGTAAATGATAAAAGTGCAGTAGTAGTGCTGTGATGAGGGTGGAAGCCATGTTGTGTGTGGGTGAAGAGGTTTCTGAAGTGAGATATGAGATGAGCTGTTTATGTGTACACTTTTCAAGAATTTTAGAAAGGGGGGATAGAATAGCAAATGGGCCTGAAATTAGAAGAGGTCAGTGGAGTTTCCTCCTTTGTGTAGGGGAATAACATAACATTTTTTCCAAATGTCAGGGACATGGCTTTCCTGAATTGACCGATTGATAAGTAGAGAGACTGGATAGACAATGGAGGATGCTGCGATCTTGAGGAAGACAGATGGTAGGTTATCGGCAGAAGGGGAGCAGGGTTTAAGTTTATTGAGAAGTGACTGAATATAGGAAGTGGGGATTGGTTTAATGGATAAAGGAGTAGATTGGAAAGGAGGGGGGGGGGTATCAGGGATACAGTAAGTATTAGAATTAAGTAAGTTCTGTATGGAGTTAATGAAAAAGGAGTTCAACAGAGTGGCAGTTTCGACTGTGGAGGTGTTAAGAGAGGGTTGGGGGAGATAGGTTTCCTGGGAGTAATAGTTTGTTGATAGTAGCCAAGAATTTTTTGGGGGTTGGAATTAGTTTTTTTTGTTGATTAAGATAAAATGTCTTTTTCTCTAGGTTGATTTGTTTTTTAGTTACATTTTAAAGTTCTCTCTAGAGCTGGTGATTAGCAGGAGTTTTATGTTTATGCCAGGATTTCCAAGCACTGTCTCTTTTCTGCATGAAGGAGACAGTGTCTTCGGTTATCCAGGGGCATAGTTGGTTTTAACCCTTATTTTCCTGATGGGAGCCAAGGAGTTACGAATGCTGAGAAATACGCTGTTAAATTTTAGGACAGCATTGTTGAGGGGGAGGTCAAAAAGGAAAGACCAATTGATGGAATAGAGAGTCTGATTAAGTACCTCAGGGTCAAAATTAGATAGGTTATGACAGTGATTTGCTGTAATTTACTGTGATACCAAAATGGGGACACAACTGGAAAAAGTAGTCCCTTGCCTGTAGGAGTAGATGCCTGGCAGGAGCAGTAAGGAGCCAGTTGCATAGGTTTGGAAACATTCAGAATCTAAACAGTCTTAAGTGAGCTGCTACCACCATCATGCATTTGGTGAGCACCATGGGGGCTGTGTAGAGACTAAAGGGCAATGTTCTGAACTGATAATGACTGGCACCCAGCTGGAAGCATAGATATCTACTGGAGCACCTATTCATTTTGATGTGATAGTACGCATCCTGAAGATCAACTGAACAAATCCAATCATCCTTACAAAGTAGGGGTAGAATGGAGTGAACTGTGACATTCTGGAGCATAGAATGTTGTGCAAAATAGTTTAGTTTGCTGAGATTCAGGATGGCTCTGACATCCCATGTCTTCTTTGACATTTAAGAAGAATCTTGAGTGGGTCCCAGATCCTTTCTGGTGTGGCGGGAACTTCTGGATGTCTCTTTTCTCTAGCAGCTTTTCTATTTCTAAGACAGCTGCTTCCCTCTGATTGGGTAGAACATCGGGGACTGTCTTCCATCTGATAAGGGGAATTTAGGAAAATGATATAATGTAACCTCTACATATAATTCTCTGCACCCAGGGATCATTTGTTATGGATAACCAGGCTTTTTTCTGAAGGGAGAAATGCTGCAAACTGCCTCCTGATGGCAACAGGAGTGCTGACAGAGCTTGTCTAAGAAGGAATTTTGGAAACCCTGGTTTTGCGGACCACCACTGCAGTGATGGTGTTGTGTTACAGTTACTCTCACTGTCCCTGGGACAACTATCCCCTGTTGAGTCTTGGAAAGGACCCTGGGATTTATGAAACCACATCCTTCTACATTCTCATTAATTCCAGGAAAAGGGAGTTTGAGGGATAGAAAAACATATCCCCAAGGCAGACAATGTCTTTCCTTCTTGCTCACATCTGAAAAGTGCATCTGTTAATTTAGGGCCAAATAAGGAGGATACATCAAAGGGAGCATTAATGAATGAAGACTTAAAGGGCTCCACAAAGTCACTTAGATGCATCCAGACATGTCTCCTAATGACTATGCCTGAACCCACCTCTTGTGAGGTACCTTCCACCACATATGAGATCAGTATCATGGAGGCATTGGATATCGATTGAAGGGTGGCCATTTGCAAGGAAACTCTATTTTGGTCTTTGGCCAACATGGACCCAGAAAGAGATTTAGAGAGTTTTTTTAATCAAATCTTTTTGCAATCTTGTAAAATGTGTCAGATAATTCAACACCGACAGAGTAAAGGTCATTGAAGCACATACTCACTTAACAAATCTGCACAAGGCCCTGGACTCCTTGTTGGGGGAATGTACAAAAGAGCTGTGCTCCACAAGCTCTTTTTTAGTGGCTGTTGCCAAAACCATGCCATAAACTAAGATCCTTTTTCTCTAGTGTGTCCTGTCCTTAGGAGGTTGTAAAACTTTGTCTGGATGCTTAGGAATGGGGTCCACAATGTCCAGTTCCTTCCAATTTCTAGTGGAAAATAAGATCTATAAGTTCATCATCTGTGGGGTCACCCAAGTTTAGGCAGACCAAAAAGCCACCAGGAACATCAACTCCTCTTGAGAAGGGGTATCATAACACTAACCATAATTTTTGTTTTAAGAGCTGAAAAATGACACCAAATGAGTCATCTTTAGGTGGAGATCAGGGGAACCTTCCCCTTCATCAAAAATAGTGTCCTCTGTGAAACATTCCTGAGGGGAATCTAAGTGTCTCTTTTTACACATTCTCTTCTGAGGGATCTCATCAGTGGGATGGTCTGGTGAGGTATCAGAAGAGATGGGGAAGTCCTGAGGGATTGACTGGCTTTCCCAATGGAATAGAACATCAAGGCTCAGAGCAAAGAACTGAAGGAGGTAAAGTTGTCTGATCCGAGGGGGGGGGGGGAAGGGTTATCCATTCTTTAGGTAAAGGAAAGGTGCTATCCACAATCCTGAAGGAAGAGCACTTGGGGAAGACCTGTGTCAATGGTGACAGACCTGACATATCCTGAACCGCTGGCCCCTGTAACCCCGCAGGCACTTCAACTGAGGATGGTGTTGGTCTTGAGGTGCCCAGTTCTGAAACTCCAGTGGGCAGGGATGGCTCCAATAACGTCCGAGTCTACTCAGGACCCATGGCTCTGGTGTCAACACTTCAGATACAAGAGTCCTCTGGTTGCCAGAGGATAACAGCTGGATGACTCAGGGAACTGACTGAAGTCAAAGAATGAACTGTCTTCAGATCTAATGAGGGCACTCCTAGGGATCTCAGGGCTCCAAAACAGCAGGTCAGAGTGGAGAAGGAAAAATCAAAGGGGAAGTAGCACAGGCAGGTTCACAGATCCAATGGTAGATAAAGCCAGGAGTATTCCCATCTGTATCTGAGCTCTAAATCATCCTATCCACTTCATCCTCTATTAAACTCCTGGAAGACCTGAGAGAAGAGGTTGTGGATAGATGTCTAGAATCTTTGTCGGGAGAGTCCTCTAAGAAAGACAAAAAGGAGCAGAGGCATTATCAGATCTAGTAGAGTAAGAGTTTACCAGATCTGAGATAATTAGCATTTTAGAGAAGAGGGATCCAAAGTGGTCAGATCTGACTTTTTTGATAGTTTTGCAGGTGACTCTGAATAAGGAGCTAAAGATGTGGGATCCAGAGATCTCTTATGAGACTTTTTATATTTAAAATCCAAGTCAGGCTTCCCTTTGTCAGTTTAATTTGAGAGGTTTGAGCCCAAGCTGAAGCAGAAAAAACAGAAGTAAAAGGGAGAAGGCCCTTCAATACGGGTTGATTCCTTTTGTCTGTGAATGCCATATAATTGAAACCAACACTTATAGAACAGACTGTCTCTGAATGGGTAGCACCCAAACAGTATACTCATTGTCTGTGGATATCAGTAAGGGATTTTAAACATACAAGTGATGCATTTTTTGAAGCCAGTATGTTTATCAGCCATACTGGCCTATCTAAGAAAGCAAGGCTATGGTAAAAAATTAAACAACAACAAAAAAGTACTATTTTTCAATCTTTTTCTTTTTTAAATTAAGTTAAGAAAGGAAAAGCTACCAACAATGGTAGACATTAAATACCCTAAAAAGAGGGTAGAAAGTGTAGAAAGATAGAGTAAAGATAGCAAAGTACCAGCAGTACTGAATTATTGGTAACAACAGCAAAGGAAAATTACTGTAGAAGGGAGGAAGGTGATAGAAAGGAAACAGTAAAGACTAACAGGGAATGAAAATTTTAAGTAAAACTCAATATTTTAACAAGAATTCACCAATGCTCGAGAGCAAAAGTATATGCATCTGTAGAAGTGCGGAGGCAAATGAGATCTGAGGTATTTTAGGTCGGCAGGGCATTGTGGGTAAAGGGAGAAGCTCAAGAGTTTTGATCCAAGGATCTGGTTGAAGGAGGTGAGTTAGATCTGGGTCTCATCAGTTGAGGAAGGAATGAAAATTACAGCATCAGATAAAAGTTACTAGCACTTCTCTTAGACGTAGAATCTCTGACACAGCTAAGCCTTTTCAAACCTCATAGATGTAATTAATATAAAAGATATTAATTACTTTACTGATCCTGATTATTTTATGGACAGTATTCAGACACATTTGGGAGTCAGTCTTAAACCAATATACTTTATATTTCAAGTAGTTCAGACTCCATTTTAAAATAATTTCATGTCCTCTATCAGATTTCCATTAGATTATCGAGTGTTCAGAAAGCTGAATGAAATATGCTCTAGACCAATTCACTGGCTTTACAAAAACAAGAGCATTGCAAAAACAGAAAAAATTGTATCACCCCCCATGTGAGGCTGCAACCCCCATCCCCTGCAAATTATATAGGTTAACCTGAAGTAGCGTAGTAAAGGTCAAATTCCCAGACCCCTGTTGTATCATGATCTCAGTAAAGCCACTTTGTCTTTTTTGGAAAGTTGATGATATGGTCTCATTCATATGATATTCAACTTTCTGAATACTTGATAATTTGATATAAACCTTGTCAGATGATAGCTCTACTACATTTGAAATTTAAATTCAAGTCAATTAAATAATTGTGTTCCTTGTAATAGAATAACTACATATATAACAAACCTTAAAAAGTTTAAATAATGGCCTCTTAAAGCGATTCAACATTTCTTACAAATGAATAATAATAGGATGGTTTCAGATGCAATTCTTTGGGATTCTTTAAAAGCATGTTTATATGGAAGGATAACCAATGGCATTTCAAAAAAGGAAGTAATGGAACAGGAATTATAGTGTTATATTCTAAGATAGTTTAAAATTTAATATGGAAAAAGGCAACACAAATCTTTTAAGTGAATTTAAAAAAGTTATATGCAAAACACATTGAGATTTTACAACATAACATTTCAATTAATCTAGAAAAAAATGCAATCTTTCTCCCTGAATCCCAAAAGTTTCCACAAATTGGAAGTTAGATGAAGGAAAGGTATAAGAAACAAACATATTTAAGAAGTTATCATACATGGTAGTAATACAAAAGCTACATATATAGATGATGTTTTTGGATTATTTTTAGAAATTAGTATAACATATAATCCTATATGGAGAATTATAGAGCAGAAAGAATCAGTTAAAATATTTTTTTAAATAATATACATATTAAATTATTACAAGAAGAAATAAAGAAAATTGATAAACCCATTTCATTAACAGAAATAGAAGAAAAAATAAAAGATTGAAGGATATCAAATCTCCTGGTAAAGATGCAATTATTCCAGAATTATATAAAATGTTATCTCAGTGGTAATCGGTCATTCTTTTTCATGCTTTTGCAGAAGTTAAAAATATGTCCAATATTTCACTGTTGTTGAAGTATATACATATTTTTCCTATCTTAAAATATTATTCCTTATGACAGACCTACATCTCTTCTAAACATTAATTCAGTGGCAACTGGTGACTTCAAATCAACGGGGGCTGCAGGAGACAGCTGAATGGGTGGGGCCAACAGGAAGAGGTGTGACCAACTAGAAAGGGGTTGGACTATGCTAAAAAACACAAAAACTGGGACTTTAATTAAATACGATGCCCTGGGTGCCAAACCGTCATTATGAGAGTCCAATCAAGACAAAATGAATTGTAGAAGAAAAAAATATTTCAATGCATTGGCTACATGACAGCTTACTTAATATCTAGATGGAAACAAAAAGGTTGTGAGGCATGAAAAAATAAATTACTTTTAAAATACATTACTGGAATGCCAGTCAAAACCAAGTATAAAAAACCAAGCAGCACTCAACTCAAACCACTTCTCCTTGCACTGCAGTTCGAATTATAATTCACATTCAGCTTTATAAAAGTACCAAGTCTCTGTGATACCCCCACTTGTAAAAATGTTCCTTATCCAAAAAAGACCTGCTGTCTTATCACAACTATCTGCTTGTTTCATGGGTAAAACATGATCAAAGAAACAATTCCGGCGTGTAGCTCGTGAGACATTTGCCTGCGAGCTACATCGCTGAAACCAAACGGCTGCATCAGCACTTTGCCGTAGTGCAGACTGGCAACACAATAAATAAATAATTAAATAAATGCATTCCTTGCACGAGAAGAAGGAATGCGTTACACAGCCCGTACGACTGCAGCTGCCCGTCCATAGATTATAGTTGCAGCGGCTATGCTTTTCAGTCACTTTGCACTACGGCAAAGTGCTGATGCAGCCGTTTGGTTACGGTGATGTAGCTCGCAGGCAAATGTCTCGCGAGCTACACGCCGGAATCCAAGCTCAAGATAAATTCCTTAAAGGATTACTGACCACACATGATAGACTGGCATTCTGTTTAGTTTATGGGTAAAGCCTGCAAAGATGACTACACATCTCCAACAAATGTAATGAGCTTCTGAAAATACTGTAATCCTGTCCTTTATTACAAATACTGTCATATGCATTTCAATACCTGAGGCTTATATGCCATCTAGTTATGTAAATATTCTCTGCATCACAACAACAAAAAGGCTTCCAGTGTTGGTAATTCTTTAACATATGATTATTAAAGCTTACTTGCATCTTACAGTCTCAGACAAGCTGATCTGATGGTTATTAAAGCATTGCTACTTAAACACAGTGCAACAGGCACTGCAACAACGTGCATTTTCTGAATAAGAAGCATGGATCAACAGTATAAATTATGACAGAAAACCAGAACATTCTGCAAAACCAAGGACAGATGAAGAGCCACTGAAGTAATTGTGACTACCTTGGATGGGGGATACTCTGCACACTTACAATGTATAACTGCTACTTGCCTTGTTTGGACATGACCAGAGTCACTACATGGGGGAGTGGGGTGCAACATGTATGTCACAGTTTGAAATGTCTTTGGCTGATGGTGATGGCCTTGACACATTTGTCATACCTCTCAGCCTCAGAGTTAGAAATCTGGACAAAACCATAAACAGAACTAGGACAAAGGCCCAAAAATAAGGACTATTTTTAAATATTGCACTTATAATCTTAGAAAGATAACAGAATAGTAGGTCTTGCATTAGTATGAATTTTCTGAAGGGTATGAAATATGAAATTCAAATGTCTATCATTATTTTCTAACTTCAGTCTTTAATGATTTGCCACTAATTTTCCAGAAAACCACAATTTTATGAAAAACAGACCAAAAATGTAATGCAAAAATATAAAATAGGCACACAATACAGCTGGGAACCTGTCAAAGAAGGGACACTTTTTTAATATTAGTACTGTTAACTTGCGCAGCTGTTAAAATAAGAGAACCTGCATGCATTTTTGAAATTAAAAATGATCTATAACTCTGATCATTACAATTCTTTATTAATTGTAAACCCTCCATGTTTTCTTCCAAATTTGCCATTTTGCAGAGGGATTATTAGGGGGAGAGCAACATTTTGAGGCACAATTGGAGAATGTTGTATATACCTAATTCTATAAATCGATTTATTTGCCAGTACTTCTCAACCTCTTAATGCAGGAAATCTGGACAAGGCCAAAATATATGGGGGGAATATACAAACAGTACTAAAATTGCTCTTGTATAAACTTAGACAGTTGACAGAACAACAGGTCTTGCTTTAGCATGCATTTTTCTGAAGAATATGAAGTCTGAAACTCAGTGTCTGTCATTATTTAGTGACTTCATTCCTAAATGATTTGCCAGAAAACCACACATTTTATGAGGAACAATCCAAAAATAAGAAGCAAAAATCTATTCATTCTGCAAAAATCTGGACAGTTAAGAGGTATATTTCAGTTTGGGCTGTCTGAGTTTGCTGTCCTTCCCCCTTCGCCAAATTGTGGTTGAATGGGGCCTTCCCCCTACAGCTATTCCAATGTCCTATTACTTGGTTATTTCACCCCATTTACCATAAACACTGTAATGTGCATACTGCTTTACTTCTATGATGATGTGGTCATTTAAAAGTTTTATTTTACATTTTACAGCACAAACACTAATAGACATCTGCTAAGCAAAGCAATGCAGTCTCACAATAAAAATAGACTTAGCATTAAAACTTCTCTGCAATTGAAACTCGCATTCATTGAAACAGCATTGAAATCCACATTCAAAGAAAATACATCTGGCCAGTGGCAGATAAAGATTAACTTTGGACTGTTATCAATTCATATTGCATGTGAAAAATGCATGTGTCCTTTGATACACCTTCTTGACTGTATTAAATTATATTCCTTGTATAATACTGTACATCTGTTAGAGAGTGTTTTAAATTTATTGTTTTGAACATTTTTCCAGTAAACAATGAAATAAAATGCATGCATCAATAATGACAAAACTGCCCAGTTCAGAACATTTCCATCATTAAAGTCTACTCAAACTTCTACAATACACCAGTATCAGTAAATACGCACAATCTCTGCAGAAGTAAAAGTCATCTAAATAATTCCACATTAAAGAGACCTGTAACTAATGAAGATGTTGCTGCTAGCAAAGAAACTTTATATTTCATTGTTTCATCTACAAATAAAGTGGCTGTTGTCACTGAGGAATAAGTTGCCTATGTTACATTAAAAAAATGATAAGTTAGTAATATTGCAATAGGGAATGGATGGCAAACTGATAACAGGTTCATCATTACTAGGTACAAGTGGCACTCAGTCCTAGGACCCCTCATGTTTGGCATATACTTTTCAGAGATACAGGCAAGCACAGGAGGACTATGGCTGACCAAGTTCACAGATGACTGCAAACTAGGGGCTATAATTGACTCTCCAGCTGACACAGACATCCTCCAAAAGGGTCTCACTGAGACAGATGCCAGGTGTCAAAACCATGGCATCAAGCTAAATGCCAAAAAGTGCACAGTCATCCCCTTTGGAAAAAAACAAAGTACCCACAAACTACCACATATGTGGTAGCCCCCTAAATACAGAAGATGAAATAAGGGATCTGGGGACCCAAGTAGATAGTAATCTCTCCTTTGATAATCACATTGCCAATGTAGTTAGAAAATCCTTCTATTTGGCCCACCTAATCACAAAAGGGTTTGCATCCAGATCAAAAGAGGTCATTGTGCCCCTCTATGCATCATTCATCAGACCCATTATAGAGTACAACTCCCCATTTAGGATGTACCTTACAAGACACCTGCAACAACTGGAAAGCCCACAGAAGTACCTCACCAAAAGGATCACTGGCCTCAAATAGATGCCCTATGCAACTCAACTGAAGAAACTCCAGCTGTACTCAGTTGTATACTGTCTACTCAGAGGTGATCGCTGCCTGACATACAAGGCCATGCCCAACCCAGAATTGATCGACATGCTCCACCTAAAGAAAACCATATCCCCTCAAGCCACATGCTCTAGGGATTTAAACCTCACCACAACAATAAATAGGACATGCTGGAGGGATAGATTCATGTCCCAGAGACTTTCCATGCTCTGGAACAAGATTCCTATCTACATTAGGCAGAGATCCTCACTAACACTCTTCAAGAGATACCTTGACAAGTGAATGGGAAACAGGAAGTTTTCTCTGGGGATCACTTCAGTGGCTCTGCTGGACAGAGGCACAGGAACTAATCTAAGGGAGCGGCGAAAGCCAACACATTTTGGCTAGGCTTATAAATGCCTTTGGGCAGACAGCATAGCACCTACCTATGAACCTATAAGGTATCTCCATCAAAGAGGACATTCTCAGGACTGCAGCACCCACCCCCTTTAAAAGTACAACACATTACAGTATCAGCAATGCATCTATATATTGTGGGAGTAGAACCCACAGCCTTCTACATCAAAAACAAGTACATTACCTGTTGTGCTCTTAACAATGCTAGCAGACTCAGCATAAGCAGCATTAAACGTCTCTTCAAGCTTTCAGCTCCTTGTAAAATCCAATCAACAGTCAACTGTATCTCTCAACTTTGAACCACAAGAAATCTGGAAAAAGCCACAATTTATTGGGGGGGCAAAAGCCTCAAAATTAGGGACACATTTTAAACATTGCTTGTAAAATCTTGGAAAGTTGCTAGAATAAAATGCTGTGTTACCACCATGCATTTTACTGCCATGTCTTGAACCCAGGACCCTGTGTACTCCATTCACAGCAACACACCACTATGCCAAATCAGCTGTTTCTTGAAAGACTGGTAGACTGAAACATAAATGGCTATCATTTAGTGAATTCAGTTCTCACCATAGCTCTCAACCTCTTAACACAAAACACCTAGTCAAAGCCAATAATGGGGGAATACAGCTCCCAAACATATTCAGTGAATTCAGTTCTCACCATAGCTCTCAACCTCTTAGCACAAAAAACATGTACAAAGCCAATAATGGGGGAATACAGCCCCCACAATAGGGACAAATGTCAAATATTGATCTTATAAACAGAAAATTGCTAGAATAAAAGGTTTTGTGTTACTATGTACTTTCTGAAGAATATGAAGTCTGAAATTCAAATGCCTGTTATTATTAGTGAATTCAAAATCCAGAAAACCACACATTTCACAAGAACAAAAATATGAGGCTAAAGTTTCATAAGAGGTTGTGGGTAGGGAATTCAAGCTCTTGCTTCCTGCTCCCAAGGTAGAGGGTTTGAGTCTAGCCACCAGGTAGATTTGCTAAGTTCTCTCTAGCCACCAGGTATATTTAACTGCAGCATTTCGCACACACATACACACACCCTACCTGAGTAGCAAAGTCTGTTGACAAAATGCTAGCCGAGCTCCATTGCTGTAAAGTCCATTACATTCCTGCACTAAAAGCCCAGTTTCCTTCCATTGCTGAAAAGTTTATTCATTCCTGTACTAAAAAGCCTGTGAGAGCAAAGTTCTTCCCCTTCCCACATAAGCAAGCTGCTACCCAGACTGCAGATGTTGCAGTCCAATCCCCTTCCAGTCTATTTAGTTGTAACTGCATAGATTTCTGTGATCGCTGGAAATGCCGTGAGCATACATACACGAAGTTCTATGATTCGTGTTTTTTTTTTTGTTTTGTTTTTATTTTTTCTTTCAGCTGGTTTTCTTTTCTTTTCTTTTTTTTACAACTGGGGGGATGTAGTCAAGCAGTCCAATAGCATGAGCCACCCCTGCATTAAATACAAAACATTTATGTCATTGGTTGGTTTATTTATGTTCCATGCTAGAAATGTATAACTTATTAATCATCTTAACATCATTTTTTTACTTTCATTAAATGTATGTTCCTTTATTTCTAAATCAATTAATATTTGCAGAGGTACTAAACAAAGTTGTCCTTTGCTCCTTTATTATACACTTTAGTTATTGAACCTTTTGTTAATTTTATAAGATGAAATACAGATATATTTATCTTCTAAACATTCACTATAAAAAGTTTATATCTTTTTAAGTAAATAGAATTAAGAACATTTTTTTCCATTATTACTTGATGAATATCAGAATGGCTTTAGATTAAACAAACATACCAAAATAATGCTAAAAATATTAACACAAATTGATTATGTTAGCATTTCAAAAAAAAAATAAATTTAATAGTAAGTTTAGATTTAAGCAAATTACGTGATTATATTGACTGGTTTTATTTAGCTTCTGTGCTAGAAACATATAACTTTTCTAGTAATTTTATTCAACTCATTAATCACCTTTATCAGAATTATTTTACTTTTGTTAAACTATGTTGCTTTATTTCTTAAACAATGAAGATTTGTGGAGGTGCTGAACAAGGTTGTCCTTTGTCTCCTATATTATTTGCTTTAATGACTGAATATTTTTCTATTTTTGTAAAATCAAATTTAGACATAATAAGTTTTAAAATAACTGATCACTTTACTCCTGAATTTCAACTTTTTGCTGATGACATACTACTAACAATTGAACATATTGATCATTCCCTAACCCCTTTAATGAATTCATTAAAATATTACAAATCTAAATCAATGCTTAGCTTTAGTAGGGACAATACAAATACTATTCTAATTAATTAAAATTTTAAATATGACATTAAGAAAATTGATAGAATTTAATTGGATTAATTCAATTGACATTTATTTATTTAAACATTTAAGAATTAAATTAACATGTGATTACAAACAAATAACATCAATTAACTATAGTAATATTCTTGACTCTATCAAATTATTAATACATGAATGCAATAAGATTTTTTGATATGTAGGATAGACTAACTTTATTTACTTTATTTATTTTATTTATTTATTTTATTTTATTTTGCATTTGTTGACCGGGCTAGTCCAACTGGATATATTTCCATTTTCAGTAGAGGCCCGGGGAGAAAATCTCCAACATAGCACAAAATGAAATATCCAATTGTATAACAAATAAAATAATAAGTATTTGAAATAGAGAAGAAGGTTATTAAAAAGTACAATACTAAAAAGGTGAGTATAAAGTCATATATCAGTCATGTAATCGTATGATACGTGAAGATACACTACAGTTCATTGTAGTTAACATAAATACTTGTGGTTATATAAGTTTTACAATGACCAGATTTTAGCATACAGAGGGGTATGTAGAGTATGATTATGTATCCATAGGCAGTAAGAAGATAAAAATAGGATAGGTAGTAGATTAATCTGGGTTAGTGCAGGGGCATAACCAGTGATTTTAGGTGACTTTTGAGTTTTTGCTTAAAAAGTGACAGTGAAGATAGTAGTGTTAGGTCAGTAGGTAGAAGGTTCCAGTGTTTCCCAGCAGTATTGGAGAATAGGCTGTCAACTGACAAGTTATTGGACTTACTTATGCTAGCACGTAGTTTGCTCGAAGAGCCTAGGGAATTTAGATTATTATAAGGGGTAATGAGGTTAGCAAGTATTGGAGTATTATTTGGTTGGTAAAATATTTTATGAGCAATGGTTAGTTGGGAATAAGTTAGCACATTAGGGAGTTCAAGCCAGTCTAGCTGCTTTAGATTCAGACAGTGGTGTGTTTGAAATGCATTTCCAGTGGCAAATCTGGCAATATTGTTATAGGAGTTAGACAGTTTGAGAAGATTATTTTTCTTTAGATTAGTATAAATAGGAGAAGCATAGAGAAGAGTTGAGACTAAGTGAGAGTGGGCAATAGTGGTTCTAGCTATGGGAGTTAAGAAGGGTTTGATTCGATATAAGGAGCCCATTTTTCTGTTCACTGTTTGAATGGTGTTATTTATATGGTTATCGAAGTTGAGGTTGTTGTCAATTGTAACTCCTAATAGTTTGCTAGTAGGATTGGGAAAGATGAGGGTACCATTGTTAGATTTAATAGAGAAGTTTATGGGAGAGGACCTATTGGTAGGTGTGAAGAGTAGAAGCTTGTTTTTTTTTTGGCGTTTAAAAGGAGACAGTGTTTCCGGAACCAGTCTTCTACTGAGTTGAATACTTTTTGAGTTAGAGAGTGTAGATCAGAAGTGGAGTTGGCAGAACATATAAGTGTGGAATCATCGGCATATTAAATGCAGGTGGCTTCAGGGACTGCTTCATGAAGGTCATTGATGAATAGTGAAAAAAGAAGAGGTCCTAAAATGGAGCCCTGAGAGACTCCAAGGGTGACTGGCAGGTGGGATGAAAGTTTATTTTCCCAGAGAACTGCCTGTTGCCTATTGTTAAGGTAAGATTTGAACCATTGTGTAGCTGGGGTATCTACAGCAAGAAGTTCAAGAGTATTTATAAGCAGTGTATGATTAACCATATCAAAAGCCTTTGAAAGGTCAATGAAGAGAGCAGAAGAGAGGATGTTGTTATTATGATTCTTATAAATGGAGTCAGTGAAAGATAGTAGAGCGGTGGAAGTGCTATGAAATGGCCTAAAGCCATGCTGGCACTTAGCCAGTATGTCGTGTTTAGTTATGTGGTCTAGTAGCTGGTGGTGAATGCATTTTTCCATGACTTTTGCTAAAGGTGATAGTAGAGCTATTGTTCTGTAATTACAGTAATCGTTGGATTTACCACCTTTATGTAGGGGGATGATGTGGGAGAATTTCCAGATGTCTGGAATAATTCCTTCATTAATGGTTCTGTTAAGTAGGATGGATATGGGAAAGGCAATAACTTTGGCTACTATTTGTAAATATTCAGAAGGTAATTGGTCGGCTGAAGGCTTACGTTTTAGTAAGATTTTGTAGATGAAAGTGGTTGAGATAGGCTGAAATATAAATGTTGGTAAAGATCCAGCTAAGGAAGATGGGAGCCTTGTGTTATCAGTGGAAAGCTGGCAAGCTAGGGATTGTATGGTCTCTGTGAAGTAGGTGTTGAAGTTGTTGGCTATTTGATGCGGGGTATTATGGTCAGCATCATGAGGGGCTGGTGTGCTAGAGTGACCAGGGTGAAGGAGCCTATTAATGTTAGTCCAAAAATTTTGAGGATTGATCTGGTGTGTTTGTTGTAGCTTACAATAGTAGTTCTTTTTGTCAGAGAGTATAGCTTTTTTAGTAGTGTTTCTTAGCTGTCTAAAGGTTTGTTGTTCAGGGGAGGTTCTATTAGTTCTCCAAATAGCCCAAGCTTTGTTTCTAAGTATAATTATTTGTCTAGTCTCTTTTGTAAGCCAGAGGGCTGGTTTGGATTTTATTCTAATAGATCGTTTAGGTGCATGCACATCATCGTTTATGTGCATGCACATCATGGTTTAGGTGCATGCACATCATCGTTTAGGTGCATGCACATCATGGTTTAGGTGCATGCACATCTAGGATTGCAAGAAATTTAGAGTTAAAATATTTGACAGCCTTATCTAGTGGGAGTATTTTTAGAGGTTTCCAGTCACATGCATTGAGTTCGTTTTGGAATAGTACAGGGTTAAAGTGTTTCTTTGTTCTTGAAATCCTGTAGGTAGGGGTGTTAGAGATGTCAATCTTTTGTCTCATAATATAAGTTAGAGTATGATCACTTAGATCATCTGGTAAGGTTCCTACATTATAAGTATGTGGGTGTTTATAAGTATCCAGTCTAAGGTGCTCTCTTTTTTGGTTGGTTTGCTGATTCTGGTAGTCAAGGTGATAGTTTGAATAAAGCCATGGAGATTAATATGTGCAGAAGGGTTATTAGTGTTGAAGGTTTTCCAGTCTGTGTTAAAGTCACCTAGTATTATAGTTTCTTGTGGGTAAGTTAAGGACACCCAGCTAAGAATATCTTCTATTATAGTGTTGTTATTACCAGGGGGTAGGTAGATACAGATCACACAGAGGAATTTGTTAGGATTGATTTGAAGTTGGGAGATAAGGACTTCAGCCTTACTGTCCAAAGGTGGGCTATCATTTATAGAGGAGATCTGTAGGCCACTTTTATAGAGGAGTGCTACTCCCCCAACCTTACGTTTTAATCAGTCTGGTCTCAATATGTTATAGCCAGAGAGGATAATTTCATTATCCTTAGTTCCAGGTTTTAACCATGTTTCTGTTAGGCAAAAAATGTCGAAGGAGTGAATATGAAGGAGAGCATGAAGGTGGGCAATTTTGTTATTGATACTGTGGATATTGAGATGTGCTATAAGTAGAGAGTTGGAGAATTTGGTTAAGGTTGGCAGGTTAAGGGAAGTCATGCAGTGAATATTTCCTATAGATGCATTGGTTAGGCCAGGATTAGGGTGTATGTCCCCATCCCTTAAGGTAGGGCTTTGTGGTTTAGATATTGGGTTGTGTGAGTAGTTAATTAGAAGTTCCCATTTTTTTTAAAAGGTTATTATACTTAATGTGTGTGCATTGATGGTATTGAGGTGATATATAGCAGGGAATGGAGATGATGTTAACGTGTGTATGGGAGTGAGAAATATCAAGAGTGGTTGTTTGTTTTGGAGGGAGATTGTGGAGGGAGAGATTGGACTTTTCAAAATAGGTTAGGAGATAGGCTGAGGTCAGGACAGGTAAATATATGGTTAAGAGTATTAAGTAGGTTAGGGTAACTTTTACAGTAGTATGCATATTGTGATATATAAGTATATATATATATATATATATATATATATATATATATATATATATATATACACGTATATAAATACAAAGGCGGTTGAGAGGGATAAGATAATAAGGATTGGTAGGAATGGCAGAGACTTAGGTAGAGGGAGGAATAGTGCTATTTGGGAAATAGTACTATAAGTAGAGATAGTAAAGAGGAGGGTGTGGCTAGGTGAAGAAAATTATTTGGAGTGATTAACTGGTTAGAGGAGTGAGGGGGTGTGGTGTAGGAAGTATAAGTTTAGGATCACTGGGGGTGGGTAGGAATTGGGGGTAGGGTAGGGGAGCGGAGTGAGCCCGCATGGTGAACGGAGCGGGTTCAGACACAGACAGGTTTTGAGGGAGAACAATCAGTGAAGAGGGAGTTAAATCTAAAGTAAGGTACCTAGGAGTTGAGAGATTAAGTTAGCAGAGTGAAAGGAGAGCTGTCTAAGAGCTGATACAGAGACAAAGAAATAGGTTCAGGAGTAACAGAGGTAAGATGAAATCAGAATGGGTTTAAAGGCTAATATCCAGGAGCAAGGTAAGTGAAGGAAAAAATAGGTAAAATGGTATTGCAGGAATGGTAGGTAGGATCTACCATAAAGGGTTTTAGAGAGACTAGGGGTGGTAGAGGTAAGAAAAATAGATATGTAATTTGCAAGCAGGGGGGGAGAGTATTAGGTGAGAGGTTAATAAGGGTAAAGGGAATGTAAGTATAGAGACAAAGTAGGAGGATTAATTCTAACAGGCAGGAGGTATTATAAGAGAGACTATGGCTGCTGATAGTCCTGCAGGGAACGCTTACTTAAACAACGACAGGATTATATTACAGTTTAAGACAAATAGGAGTATATGTACATACTTTCAAATGACTAATTCCTGCATCTCAAGGCAGTGAAATATGGGGAAGACAAGTCTCTTTCCAGTCTCAGGAGTAGGTAATTCAGGTATCAGTATTCAGGGTTGACTCTGGGCCTCCAGTATTTAGCAGGAGACTGAAGCTGGGGGGTATATACTGGCAGAAGGGTTGCTTGCTTAAAGGAGGGAGAAAGGAAAAAGGTTAAGTAATCTGCTCTATGGATACCCAAACAAATTTACAGAAACAACAGTATCAGACTGAGAAAGCTAGAAGCATTATATACACAAAGATTGCAGTGTGTCAGCCAGTCATAAACTATAGCACATATTAAATATGGTGTTTAAATGACCAAGATCATTAAGTAGTTGTAGGATACACTATAAACAAAATACTTCAGAGTAGCAGTATGCATAAACTAAAAAGCATATTTAAACAACATACATTAATATCTTTAGATTGGCATTTAGGCAACATCGGTAGCTTAGAATGGCACTAAGCAGCAGTACTTTATCAGCAATAAGCAGCTGGCTAGAGTGTGGAGTAGCTAGGCAACCTCTGGTTAAGACATTCAAGTTACAATTGTAATTTTAGCAAATATGTATAACAATAGCCGTCCTTCCTTCTAAAGATCTTATTAAATGGTTTAATAGTATTTATGAAGTTTTTTTCTGGTACCCAGGAAAATCTAGATTAGCTATTGGACATCATTTAAGAGACTGGAGGAATGGTGGAGTAGGACTTCCAGATACTGAAATATATGCTTTTTCATCAACCATTAGAATTGATGATCCATGGCTAAATCCCAGTTACTCAGCTAGATGATTTTTTTTATAAGGTCTTTTACAATAAAAACATTTATACCCTGACAGAAGTGGTTTCCACCATTGTACTTTAACCATGTTTGACAAACAATCACAACATCAATTTTGTGGGAATGCATCAGATTTTTCAATAAGAAAACATTATAACTAATGCTTCTGGCATTAACAACCATCAAATATATATCAAATTTTGTTATCCATAAACTAAATTTCTGACTTGGCAAAAATCCTGCCTTGTTTTAATCAAATACTGTAATATATCTCCTGTAAAATTTTTCTTCCCTTATCTGGACAAGTGCATGTCATCCTGTTTAAACATGTGCGCCTAAAATTATGCTTGGATGTTCTACACATTGCAGTTTTTTTTTAAATTGAACATTTTCTTTTGTGGGTATTTAACCAAAATATTTTCATTCACACTGATTTGACTGCATTTTCTATATGAAATATTTGAAAAATACATCCTAACACTGTACAAGCTATGCTTACTAAGAGTGATGTAAGTTCCCTACTAGCAGACAGAGTCCTTGCAGATGAGATAACTTGTACCAACACAAATAAAAACAGCAGTATCCTTCCTTACATTAAGGCATTCTAAGGCCTTTCTCACATTTCTCAAATGCTCCTGGAAATCATAACAATATTCAATACTCATTATCTTTTCTGCACATGGAAGTATCAGTTCCTCTGATCATTGAATCCCGAATTACAGTTACATCATTTCTGACCAGATCTGAAAAAATCCAACTTCTCATTCAGTATTATCTGCACTATCATTTTAAAGGCATTATCTTTTCTGCCATTGTTTGCATTAAACCCATTATATTTTCCTTGCTTATTACATTTGCAAGTATATAATTGTCATTCAGCTATCTTTGCACTTCTACGGCCTGAGCCTTGATGTCAACTTCAGCCTTTTACTTCTTTTGCTTACAATAATG
>NC_056746.1:55943953-56033953 GCF_019279795.1 Protopterus annectens
ATACATGCAGGAAGAAAATCATGGCACAAATTAGGAGGGGTAGCACACAGCAGGATAAAAACACTCTCATTAAACTAAACAAACAACTCAGAGGACAAACATAGTCTACCAAAGCCAAATTTGAGGTAAGTTTGGCCTCCCAGGCCAGGGCAACCACAAAGCATTCTTTAGCTATGTCCGAAACCTCAAAGGCAATACACAATTAAGTGCAGAGCTCATTGTAAATGGAGCAACCTATAATGAGCCAGAAGATATAGCAAACCTCCTGGCTGATACATTCAGCTCCAACTTTACTCCTCTCTCCCCCTCAACCTTCCCACAGGAAATATCATCAAATATAACTCCCCCTGCTGTCACCAGGGAACAGGTCCTTAATGCTCTCTCTAAGACCAAGAACACTGCATAAATGGGCCCAGACGGTATTCCAGGATGCATTCTAAACAGCATGAAACATGACCTATCAGGACCTCTAAAATTACTATTTAACTGTAGCCTCCAAACAGGCTTCATGCTTCACGAATGGAGAAAGGCAACAGTCATCCCACTGCACAAAAGTGGGCCATCTACAGACCCTGGCAACTGCCGACCCATAAGTCTCACTAGTCTTATATGTAAAGCCATGGAAAAAAATATCATGGAGATGATCAACAGAGATATACTAAACCTCCAGACACTGGACCCAACCCAGTTTGGTTTCATCAAGGTCAGATCATTCCTACTCCACCTGGTGGACTTCTTTAAGAAGGTCACCAGAGCAATGGATGGAGGCAAAATCATTCACACTGCATACCTTGACCTGGTCAAGGCATTTGACACAATACCCCACTCGGGCATTGTTGACAAACTCAAGAGGTTAGGTACAAACTGGTATGTCACCCAGTGGATAGCCGTCTGGCTCACAGACAGGACCCAGGAAGTTAGAATTGGGGAGTTCACCTCTATAAATAGGCCAGTCACAAATGGACTCCCTCAGGGATCAGTCCTTGGACCGTTCCTTTTTGGCATTTACTTCTCAGAAGTCAAGGCCAATGTCAGTGGTCTCTGGCTGACTAAATCTGCAAATGATTGAAAATTAGGAGATGTCATTGAATCTCACACTGACACAAATGTTCACCAGGTGGAGCTGACACAGACAAACAACTGGTGTCTGAATCATGGACTTAAACTAAATGCCAAGAAATGCATAATGGTATCCTTTGGGAAGTCACCCACCCCTGGTAACTATAATATTGACAACACACCCCTTAGAGTTGACCCAGCAGTCAGGGTCCTAGAGACACACATAGATAGTAATTTAGACTTTGACCATCATGTGTCTACAGTGGTGAGGAAATCATTCTATGTTGCGCAACTTAAAAACAAAGGTATGGCATCTAAGTCCAAGAAAGTCATTGCTCCACTGTATTTGGCATTCATCAGATGTATCGTTGAGTGCAATGCTGCCTTTGGTATGTACCTAACCAGGCATATTCAACAATTGGAACATCCACAGTGGTTCCTCATTAAAAGAACACAGGGCATAAGTAATATGTCCTAAGCAGATCGTCTCAAGGCCCTATCCCTGTATTCTGTCTCCTACAGGCTTTTGAGAGGAGATCTATGCCTAGCATACAGGGCATTGTCAGACCCCACTTTGATGGATCTCCTGCATATGCACCAAACAAACAGTGCCAGAATTACCAATTCTAAAGACTAAAACATTGTCTGCTATATAAATAGGACCTGCTGGAGAGATAGGTATGCATCCCAGAGACTACCCCATCTGTGGAACAGGCTCCTCACCCATGTGAAGCAGAGTTCCTTCCTAATCCAATTTTAAGTGCAACTTGGACAACTGGATGGGAAACCAGAAATTCAACCTTGGCAACTATGTCTGTGATGCAAACATGTAACCTGTAAAGGGTTCATCTCCCAAGCCCATGCTTACACTTATCAATGTTATCAGAACTTGTCAGAGATTTGGGATGCATGGCTAGGCTTAAAAACGCCCTTGTGGTCGTAAGCCTAGTAAACACCTATAAACCTATGAACCTATGAACACCTGTTGGCCATGCAGATCACAGGTTTTATAATGAGTAGGGGAATTTCCCCAGTGCCCCAGCCAAATTTCCCTTAGTAGTATAAAGTCCTCCTCCCTAGAAAGAGGGCACCATTCTAGTTGGACTAACCCAGTCTGTAAAGAATAAATACAAAATAGAATAAAATAATGCACCTTTTGTCATGTACCACTCTAAGCATTAAAACCATTTAGAGAGACCTTAACATTTCCTCACCGAAAAAAAAATATATATTATATCTCAGTACCTTTAGCTGCTCTGACAAAGCCCTATCCCTCTTCTCAATACCACCCAGCACTTTTTCAACTCCTTCTTCAAAACAGAACCAGTAGCATTGCAAATACCCATATTAGACACTTGAGCCTATACTTCCATATCAACAAAACCACCTAACTCAATATACTTTCCATTTCTGGACTAGGCTGTCCTTACCTGTCAAGCAGGATATTTTCCTAGCAAACTTTTAATCCAGTCTGCGTGACTGAATGATTGATCATGTCTTTTTTATCAGTGATATGTGAAGAGACTCTTCTTAATGGTGACATTCCTAGTCAACAATCAGTAGGAGGTGATGTGGTTGAGCTTCTCAATAGATATATTTTGGTCATAACCTTAGCAAGAACCTATGAACTTAATTAGCTATCAGTCTTACCACTCAAGGATCTATGTTCAAGGCAGATAGTTTCCTGATAATTCTGACATGAAGTGTGGGGTAGAATGTTTTGGTTAGATTGAGGTAAGCTGTGCAAACAGTATGCCCACTGTTGAAAGCATACATGACCTTCTTGAAAAGTTAAAATAATTTAACACATGATCTCCCCTCAAAGAAGCCTAATTGGTTGGTCAGTTCTAATGAGTTTCTTGATAATATAATTAATGAGATTAAATGTGATAGACTCTGCATCTTTACAGATCATACTCAAATGGCTGATAAGTCTATAATTTCCAAGGTCCATTATAGGGCCTCCCTTAGTGAAGGGCATTGCAACATCATTCTGCCAACATTAAATAGGCATTGCAACAGCAATACAACTGGAATATAGAACAAAGCCTATGCCTAACCTTAGGTTAAACAATTTAAACAGAGATTCTTCAAGAGCCCACTTCATGATGCTTATTTAGCTCCCAGATATTTTGCCATGGCCCTTGTAGGATGTATTTTTAATCCATGATAACACCTTAAGGACATGTTCCTTAATGATCACAGGTAATGTATCAAATTCTGGGAAGAATGGAGTTTAATTGAGGTTTCAAGGGTGAAGTTTGTTGGGAACTTATTTGCTAGTGTATTTGACATGTCATTGATGTCAAAGTAGGGGACCATTAAGGAATAGTTTAGAGCAATGTTAAGTGTTGCTTTTTAGTTTTCTAAGATAGCCAAAGAATGAATAGTAGTTATCTGTCACCTGAGAAGGAAGTGCCTGTTCAGGGGTTGCTTTACTGGTCATTATAGCGCTTTTCAGTTTCTTGCTGCTATTTTTATACTATCCTCATTTTGAGAAATGTTTGCCTTACTATGCAATTTAAGGTGATTTTTTATTTGTCATACAGTTTATGTAGGTTAGTTGACTTCCCAGGAGTTTTCTTTTACATTTCCCATTGCATTTGGCTGTAGTTGGGACTGCTGTATCTATGCATTTGTCTAAGCAGGTATAAAATGCCTTAGTGAAATTGTCTGCTGTATCTGGACTGGTGGTGGTGATGTCATGGGTAAATTTAGTGATTTTTTTCATATTACTGTACTAGATTAATCTTTTTGATGTTCTTAAAATACAGAGACCTTGATTACAGGGGATATAGTGGTTCTGAGAGAAAATGCCATGAAATTATGGCCTGATTTAACTAGTGGAGAGGCTAGGGGAGTGAAACAGGTAGAAACAATATATGTGAGGATCATATCAAGAATATTCTGGAATCTAGAGGGTTTGCTGACTATCTGATTCAATAAATTCCTGTTTATCAAATCCAAAAAATCTCTGGACATATCTTATGTCAGAGATATAAGTACTCAAACATATTGTTGGGAAATTGACATTATCTAGGATTACTGACTTGATGATTATAACAATTTCATTTAAAACATCTAAGAGTCTAGCAATATCATCTGGATACACGGTATAGGTTTTGTAGCATGCAATTAGTTGGAAACGTATCTTGTCTATGATAAACTGAAGTTCAAGGAATGTGTTGGTCTCTGGGTATCAGTTTCAATGACATGTGGTTTCTTTTAAATATGGAGGCACCACTACAACTTCTACAAGGCCTGAAAGCATGGTTGATGCCAAACTTAGGAACAGAGGGATTCCAAGATGGCTGCCAGCTAGGAAGCACACTTCTCAGTTAGCTCTTGACAAACATCTACAATCTAACCTAATCAGGGCATCAGCACTTCTGCTAAATCATTAAAAAACAGGTAATACTGTGATATATTAGATATTAAATCATCTCTGCTGCTGATTTGTAAAGAAATATAAAGAATTTGATACACTTATCTGCAAGATCAACATGTGCTGATTGGGGATTATCTGCAAGCAGTTCAGGCCTCAGCGGTAAACCACAGGAAGCTACATTAAATAAATAAACTTTTGATAAGTATAGAACCATGGACTCAATGGAAGCTCAAATGTCAAAAACAAGATTTTCACAAATAACCTCGCTGGAGAAAGAAGTTTGTACAAAGAGACAAAAAACTGTAAAACAGCAAACTGACTTTCAAAAACAGACTGCCAAAATGAAGTCAGAACAATCCATCTTTATGGAAGAACTCAAGACAGCATTAACACCCTTGCAAGAAGGAATACACTTCTTTTCTACAAAACCATATTGCTTTTGGAAGCAATATAGATCAAATACTAGCTAGACTGGAGAAAAATGAAGAGAAAGCTGTAGAGAATTAAATAAAAATAGAAGAGATCTGGAGAAGAACTAATTCCACAGAAAAGTGTCTGAAATCCAACAAAAAAGTAATAGACTTTGAATCTAGATCAAGACGCAGCAATGTGCTCATTAGGGGTATCCCTGAAACCTATGAATAAGCTTCTTTGCAAAATGCAATAAAAGAAATCATTGAGCTACTCTTGGATAATAAAGCTTCAGTCCAGTATGTTACAATAGAGAGATTCCAATGAGCCTTAAGAAAATCACAACTCTTGAAGCTCTAAGGCAAGTTTATGTGAGAATACTAAATGCAACACATGCAAATATGATCATACAAGCTGGCAAAACTAAGAAACACATTTTCTGGAAAGGAAATAAAATAACAGTTGCACAGGACTTACCCTTAGCGATCAAGCAACTTAGACAAATGTTATCACCTTTCTGTGCATATTTAATAAAAACAAATTAAAATTCCAAATGAACTATCCTGCTTCCTTACAATTTCAATACAAGGGGTCCACATACCAAGCAAATAGTAAAGATGAAGCAACTTCAGCTTTTTTTTTTAAAGGCATTCAATGAGATCCCTCCAAAATAACAAGTAAATAGTAAGTAACAACTAAAACTGTCTCCATCAGCACTTAAAATGTTTCTAAACTGTAAATGACTTTAAAGCCGACTAATAAAGGTATCACTAGAACTTTTACTTATCTTTTTAAAGTTACTAAAGGTATTTACCCCTATTTTGTAAGAAAAAAAGTCTCCATGGGCTTTCCTATCCATTGCAACATTCTAAAGCCATTTATCCAGGAAGCTGAGCTTCGTCAGATGTCCCGTGACCTTTGACCTCACATTGTACATGTAAATTAACCCACAGAGTAATGTTAGCCAAATCAAGTCTATAGCAGCCAAGAAGATCCAGAAAGAAGCAAATAGATGTGTGAATATACTAGGAGAGCCAATAGTATGAGCAGAATGACATCCAGGAAGTAAAATGTTATAATACAAGGGTGATAACTGAGGCATAGCTACATCTAATGAACTGGAAAAATTCCTAGCTCGAAAAACCCACAGGTACTGCAAATTTTCCTATAAATAACTAGCAGTAGGATCTAAAATACAGCTATAGAAGAAGAAACTATATTTAACAATTAATAGTCTGGATGATGAAAAAGAAGAAAGAGAGAATGAAACAGGAATAGAAAGGACAAAGCTACTGCAGATGTGATCTCTGCAAAACAGACTGCTCATGCAGAAAATAAGCATTACGCTATGAGGACTTTGCTGTCATATTCTTGTAAATAACATTGACTTGATGTTCATACAACAGTCTTTTTTTTTTTCCTCTTGGCCTTAGTAGCAGCCGGAAAACTATGGAAGGTCACGGAATGGTATGGTGTACTAGCTGTAGTGTATTTTAATATGATACATATTGGAGTTATATTTCTCTGTTTGTATAAGCGGATCATAAGAACTGTAGTATATAGCATATGCTCATACTTTATTGTTTGATACACTCTATATCAACAGAGTCTATTGTTCTAAAAAGACTTGTTTTAAATCCTGAACTATCTAACTATCCAAAAGAAGATTTGGGACAAAAGAGCACAGCAAGCTACATATAACTATTTACAAGTTTATACAGTATGTTGAAATATGTATATTACAAGCTATAAGTTATCCCTAATTCCTGATTAGGTTAGCAATGTTTATGTTATTCACAACTTTAGTTTCTGGATGGGTGGCGTTTATCCTAGCAGAGTTGTGATGTTCCTTGGAATGCGTAATAATACTGTATGATAGTTAAATCTGTATATATTTTTAGATGTTTTAATTTTAGGATGATGTATACATTACTTGCTTACTGGTTTAACCCTTCTCTTTCAGAGGATAGTGGTAAGTGGTCAGGCACTAGGGAATTAATGAAAGAGCATAATGTCACCTTCTGTTTTTATGCTGCTGTTTCTCAACACACATCACTCACTGCTCACAATGCTTTGCCAAATACTCCCCTCATAGCACTCATAGCTAATTCAGTTACATGGGTATTCAAATGAATTATCAACTGAGATGATTAATGTAGCCTCATGGAATATAAATGCCTTGCAAGGCATTAAAAAGAAAAAGCTAATTACGTACCTTGTATACAAATGAGATTCAGATATAACCTTTTGTAGGAAACTCGTATGACTATGGAACAATGGGACAAGGATACAGAAAAAAAACACTAAGTGGACTCAACACATATTAGTAGCTGGAGACAGTACCTCATCAAGAGGGACAGCTATAATAGTTAAAAAGTCATTTAAAGGGAACATCATTAAACATAGCACTGATACAAAAGCCAAATGCGCTATTTCACATGCTCACATCCAGCATACAAAAAACATTTGTTATTTTGTAATGTCTATGGCTCTTGCAACTATCAGCTTGATTTTTTAATGGAAATATATAACTTATTATTAATGCACCCAGACCATCTGATTATAATTGGTGGAGATTAGAACATAACAATAAATCCATCTAAAGATAAATTAAATAAAATTAACACTCAATCGCCTCAAGCCAGACATTTTTTTATCAGAATTAATTGAAGACTTTGACCTAATAGATCCATTCAAACTTAACAACACAGATAGTTTAAGAAGCAGATACACCTATTTCTCCCCCTACCATAAGACCTGGTCAAGAATTGACATCTTTCTAATTTTTCAATGCATTGCTGATAATGAAGTGCAATATAACTCAGAACCTAGATCAATATCTGATCACTTAAAAATAAATATAATAATAGCACAAAATAAAACTAGATTTATTACCCACAATACTTCAAACTGTTCTCTAAACTCAAACCTGTTGAAAATTAAAGATGTGTAGTAAGAAATTATAAACTCCCTTATTCAATTAAATGAACACCTTGCAAACAAGGATACTCCTCTGCATATTCAATGGGCAGCCTTTAAAGCCACGGCTAGGGGTATCCTGATTCAAAAAACATAATTTTATAAAAAGCTAAATAGGGAAAAAATAAGTAAGATAGAAGGTAAGTTAAGAATAATCAAACTAGAATTACAAAAAATATTATTCATCTACTCTTGAGAAACAAATGGCAAGCTTACATAAACAATTAAATGAGACTATAATGCAACAATATACATTCACAGAACTAAGAATGCTGTACAAATATACGAAATGGGCTCAGACCCCATGCAAATTGCTAGCAAGACTTATTAATGTCAGAAACCCCCCATGTAAAATACAAGAGATAAAATATAAAGATAAAACCTTTAACTCATTTAATGAAATAATAAGGGCTTTTGAAGAAATATTCCAAACCATCTATGGCCCACAAGATCATATCCATGGCAACCTTTTCCAAAACTTTGTGGACAATTTAGAATTCCCTCAGGTTAATGGCGCTCAATCTAATAGTCTAAAAAGTCCAGAAGAGGAAGGAAAAAAGGCTGTTGAGAAGCTAAAACCTGGGAAAGCTCCTGGTCCCAATGGGTATGTGGCAGTATTCTATAAACACTTCAAGCAGCAATTAACACCAATATGTTTAAAACTATGCAACCATATAATAAAGTCTGGGATAGCAGAACTTTATATTAATAATTCTAAAACCATGTTTATCCCAAAACCAAATACCGACTCCACAAATCCAAACAACTACAGACCCATAGCTCTGATAAATATAGATTTAAACATATTTTCAACAATTCTAGCATTTAGGATATAGAAAGTAGCTCCCTTTATAATTCCACCTCAGCAATTATGCTTTATGAGTCAGAGACAAGTATGGTACAACACATTAACCATTGATGCCCTATCCCACCTCTATGCCAAGGACAAATCCCCAAAATACACTTTATCAGTGGATGCAACAAAAGCCTTTGACAGAGTTAATCAAAAATTCTTCCTCTTTATACGTTTTCAATTTGGATTCCCACAAGAATACATACAAAATGATCAAAACATTATATAGTAAAGCAACTGCAACTCTTTATATTAAACAGAAATGATCTAACCCAATACAAATTGTAAATGGCACCAGACTGGGATGCCCACTCTCACCAAACCTGTTCAATTTCTATATAGAAGCATTATTACTACTAATCAGTCAAAGAACATGCCAACACCTTGTTTCAGTATCTAAAACCTAAACAAAATACACAGCTTTTGCAAACAATCTAAATATTTACTTTCAATATCCCAGTACTGATTTAAGCAAAGTCTTAATGTCCATAGATATGTTTTCACAAGTATCAAATTATGCAATTAATCTCAATAAGTCAATTATATATCCATGTAACCCTCTGGGTCATAAGGAGTTTTATTTTCTGGAGACTAATGTAAAAGTGCAGTGTACTTTGAAATATTTAGGTATAATCTTTAGCCATACACAATCGGATATGATCAATAACAACATATTTAAAACTTGGACTAATATAGTCGGCAATATTAACAAATGGGAAAAGTTTAAACTCTCTACCTTATCGAAAGCTTCAATTGTCAAAATGAACATACTGCCTAAGATTTTATACCAAGTGAATGTCACTTTCATTAAAATTTCAGCTACCTTTTTTAATAAAATAGAAGTTTGACTAGCAAAATTCATATGGTACCCAAAAAGTAAAAGAATTAGTTACAATAAACTAATACCCCCAAAAGAAAAAGGAGGTCTAAGCCTTCCAGATTTTCAGTTGTACCACAAAATTATTAATGCTAGTCACATTATGTAAATATTAAAGTATGATCCATTAGGTAATGAATGGTACCCATTATGGATTAAATTATTTCACCAAAATATTATGACATCTAAAGTTAACCCAAAAACGATTCCCTTCTTAAATCAAGAAACTATTAAGATAATAAAAATTCACCCAGTTTTAATCAATAAGTGTGAACTTTTCAAGAAATTACTGATATCAATAAATCTAAGACATGATAACTCTTCTACAAGCAATACATAACAACCCTGATATAAAACTAGCAAACTCTATGTTAAACCTAGATAAATACCCATTAATAAAAAATTATACAGTATGGGACTTCTACCAATTACAAAACCTTTCAAATGGAAAATATCAAGAACTTACTTAGAGCAAGCAATAAATATAATGCGATAATTAAACAAATCCTATACTTAGTTAACAATATAACCAGTGGCGGCTGGTGACTTCAAATTAAAGGGGGGCTGCAAGAGACAGTTGAATGGGTGTGGCCAATGGAAAGGGGTGTGGCCAACTAGAAAGGGGTGGAGCTATGCTCAAAACCACAACTGGAACTTTAATTAAATATGCTGCCCTGGGTGCCAAACCATCATTACAAGAGTCCAGTCAAGACAGAATGAAGTATAGAAGAAAAAAATATTTCAATGCATTGGCGAAATGACAACTTATTTAATATCTAGATGGAAACACAAAGTTGTGAGGCATGAAAAAATAAATTGCTTTTTAAATACATTACTGGAATGCTAGTCAAAATCAAGTATAAAAAAAAAAACAAGCAGCACTCAGCTCAAACCACTTCTCCTTGTACTGCAGTTCTAATTATAATTTATATTCAGCTTTATAAAATTACCAAGTAACATGCTGAAAGTAGCAATCTCTGTGATATCCCCACTTGTAAAAATGTTTCTTATCCAAAAAAGACAACAACTATCTTCTTGTTTCATGGAGAACACATGATCAAAGTAAAAAATGAACAGCAAACAAGAAACAAGCTCAAGATAAATTGCTTAAAGGATTACTGCACAGGTTATGGACCACACATGATAGATTGGCATTCTACAGGTAAAGCCTGCAAAGATAACTGCAAGTCTCCAACAAATGTAATGAGCTTCTGAAAATACTGTAATCCTGTCCTTTATGACAAATACTGTCATATGCATTTCAATACCTAAGGCTTATTCGTTATCTAGTTATGTAAATATTCTCTGCATGGCAACAATGAAAAGGCTTTCAATGTTGGTAATTCTTTAACAGTATGCTTATTAAAGCTTACTTGCATCTTACAATCTCCGACAAGCTTACCTGATGGTCATTAAAGCATTGTTACTTTAATACAGAACAACAGCATGCATTTTCTGAATAATAAGAAGCATAAATCAACAGTATAAAAATATGACAGAAAACCAGAGCATTCTGCAAAATCAAGGACAGATGAAAAGCCATGGTCATACTTGTGGTCTACCTTGGATGGGGGAATACTCTGCACACTTACACTGCATAACAGCTCCTTGCCTTGCTTGGACACATCCAGAGCTACTACAATGGGGAGTGGAGTGCAACAAGTAGGTCACAGTTTGAAATGTCTCTGGCTGACAGTGATGGCTCTGACACTCATACCTCTCAACCTCAGAGCAAGAAATCTGGACAAAGCCATACATAGAAGTGGGACACAGGCCTAAAAATAAAGACAAATTTTAAATATTGCTCTTATAAACTTAGAAAGATAATAGAATAGTAGTAGGTCTTGCATTAGTATGAATTTTTGAAGGGTATGAAATCTGAAACTCAAATGTCTGCCATTATTTTCTAACTTCAATCTTTAATGATTTGCTACTAATTTGCCAGAAAATCACAATTTTATGAAAAACAGACCAAATATGCTATGCAAAAATATAAAATTGCCACACAATACAGCTGGGAACCTGTCAAAGAAGGGACACCTTTATAAAATTAGTACTGTTAACTTGAGCAGCTGACAAAATAAGAGCATCTACATGCATTTCTGAAATAAAAGTAATCCATAACTCTAATCATTACAGCTATTTATAATTGTAAATACTCCACATTTTCTTCCAAAACTGCTATTTTGCAGAGGGATTATTAGGGGAGAGCAACATTTTGAGCCAAAATTGGAGACAGTTGAGAGGTTTGGATATTCCTAATTCTATAAAGCGATTTATTTGCACGTACCTCTCAACCTCTTACTGCAGGAAATCTGGATATGGCCAAATATATTGGGGGAACATACAAACAGTACTAAAAAGACAGTTGATAGAATAACAGGTCTTGCTTTAGCATGCATTTTTCAGAAGGTTATGATGTCTGAAACTCAATGTCTGTCATTATTTAGTGACTTCATTCCTAAATGATTTAGCAGAAAACCACAAATTTTATGAGGAACAAACCAAAAATAAGAAGCAAAAATCTATTCATTCTGCAAAAGTCTGGACAGTTGAGAGGTATAGTTCAGCTGGGGCTGTCTGAGTTTGCTGCCCTTCCCCCCCTCACAAAATCATGGTCGAATGGAGCGTCCCCCCTGCAGCCATTCCAATGTCCCATTCCTTGGTTATTTCGCCCCATTTGCCATAAACACTGTAATGTGCATACTGCTTTACTTCTGCGATGATATGGATTTCATTTGAAAGTTTTACTTTATATTTTACAGCATAAACCCTAATAGATATCTGCTAAACAAAGCAATACAGTCTCACAATGAAAATAGACAGCACTAAAACTTCTTTTCCCTTGAAACTCACATTCATTGAAACAGCATTGAAACCCACATTCAAAGAAAATACATTTTGCCAGTGGCAGATAAAGATTAATTTTGGGCTGTTTTCAAATCATAGGCCCCTTGAACACGAAACATACACATGCTCTTTGATACACCTTCCTGACTGTATTAAATTATATTCCTTGTACAATACAGTGCAGTTGAACTACCCAATTCAGAACATTTCCATCATAAAGGTCTACTCAAACTTCAACAGTCTACCAGTATCAGTAAATATGCACGATCTATGAAGAAGTAAAAGCCATCTAAATAATTCCACACATTAAAGAAATCTGTTAACTAATGAAGAGCTTACTGCTAGCAAACAACTTTATATGTCATTGTTTCATCTACAAATAAAGTGCCTGTTGCCCTTGAGGAATAAATTGCTTATGTTGCATTAAAAAAAATTATAATGCTAGTAATATCGCAATAGGGAATGGATGGCAAACTGATAACAGGTTCATAGTTACTAGGTATCTTTGCCAAAGAGGACTACAGCATCCATCCCCTTTAAAACAGAGTACAGTATCAGCAATGGATCTACCTACTGTGGGAGTAGAACCCACAGCCTTCTGCATCAAAAGCAAGTATATTACCTGTTGTGCTATTTGCAATGTAAGCAAACTTGGCATAAGCAGCACTAAACTTTTGTTCCCCTGCAGCTCTCAGCTCCTTATAAAATCTACTCGACACTCAGCTATATCTCTGAACTTTGCAGCACAAGAAATCTGGACAAAGCCAAAATTTATTTGGGAGGGGACAAAAGACCAAAAAACAGGGACACATCTTAAACATTGCTTGTATAATGTTGGAAAGTTGCTAGAATAAAATGCTGCTACCACCATACATTTCACTGCCAAGTATTGAACCCAGGTCCCTGTACAAAACAGCCAGAACAACATACCACTATGGCAAATCATCTATTTTTTATGAAAGAAAGGAAGACTGAAACTTAAATGGCTACCATTTAGTGAATTCAGTTCTCACCATAGCTGTCAACGTCTTAGCACAAAACACCTGAACAAAGCCAATAATGGGGGAATACAGCCCCCAAACATATTCAGTGAGTTCAGTTATCACCATAGCTCTTAACCTTGGCACAAAAAACTTGGACGAAGCCATTTAATGGGAGAATACAGTCCAAAAAATAGGGACAAATATCCACTGAGGACACCAGAGCAAACCCACAGGGAGGACATGCAGACTCCACATAGAAGAAACCCCACACACGAATCAAACCAGACAACCCATAGCTGTTAGGCAATACTGCTACCACTGCACTACTGTCTGTTTTAAGTAACAAAAATGCAGAAACCACAGATTTTTATGAGGAACAGAACAAATATGAGGCAAAAATCTGCAAATGTTTTAGAAATGGTGGTGGGTAGGGAATTCAGGCTCTTGTCATTTGGGCCCAAGGTGCAGAGTTCAAGCTTTTTTCTCTACCCACCACCATGAAGCAACTGGGGCATTTTACACACACAGACACACACACACACACACACACACACACACACACACACACACACACACACACACACACACACACACACGTCTCCAGAACAGCCATGCGATCCTGTACTCTGCAACACACTAAATGTGATCCTGTACTTGGTCCTCCATACTGGCAAATGTGATCCTGTCCTGTTTCCCTGATTGGTCCTCCATAAGGTGATCCTGCACTCTGCAGCTATTTGCGAATGCAGTCCTGTCTTCTATACTAGCCCGCACATGCTGTGGTCTCAGTCTCCCATGAGATGTGAGGAGGCTGGAGCCTCCTGCTATTAGTCCAACCTGCGGGCAATGCAGTCCATTGACCTTCCAGTTTGTGCGGTCGTCGACGCACAGATCTCTGGGTTGGAAGGGGGGAGTTTACTCCCTTCCCTATCCAGACTGCCTAACTGAGCAGTCTGGAGCTCAGGAATGCCTTAGCATGCGTGCTTGGAGTTTTGGTCTGCCTAACACAGCAGCCAGGAACTAAGCACACATGTGTGGAGTCCAAGATTTTTTTTAATTTTTATATGTTCTACAGTGGACAGTGGGGGGACTGGGGACTTTATTTTATGCACAGGTGGGGGACCCATTTTACAGGTGGGAGGGCTGCAGTCCTATAGCATGAGCCGCCCCTGAATATAACCAAGGATATAAATGTAATTGAGCAAGATATCAAATTAGCACAACAAATTCAAAAGTTGCTTTTATACAAAAAGAAAATCCTCTCAAATATGTATGAATTAGTAGTAAAAACTAAATATCAAAACACAATTCTATTCTCAAAGTAGTGGGAAGGTAAAGGTAGTAACATGACAGACAATCAGAAGGAATTAGCCATTGGAAATACTATGAAATTGATGCCATTTAAGAAGTTAATATACACCCAGATTATGATCTTCAAGAATGCATACCATACACCTGTACACCTTAACAAATTTAATCCATCTAAGTCACCTTAATATTCATTTTGTCCTAATAAAGAAGCGGATATCCTCCACATATTCTGGAGTTGTAAAACAGTTTATCAACTGTGGTGCTGACTGAGATTCCTCTTAAAAAACAGGCTACTCAAAATCCACTTTGTCATGGGAGACAGCAATACTACATATTTTCAAAAGCAATAATAATAGTCTCACCAAACACATTACAATAACATTATGCACCCTATTAAAATTTGACATAGCTAAAAACAGATCCAAACTATCTTGGTCAGAATATAAGAACATGGCAAAAAAGTATATATTAGCTAAGAAGCTTTATATGAAAAGTCAAAAGAACCAAACATATTATCAGAACTACTGCAAAGCTTTAATTGATATTTTATCATAAATAGGTTCATAGGTTCATAGGTTCATACTAGGCTATCTGCCCGAGGGCATTTACAAGCCTAGCCCATCGTTTTGTGGCTTAGGCCACCCCTTTAGTATGGGGAACTATACCCATTATTTTTCTGTGCCTCTGTCGAGCAGTGACACTGAGGTAATCCCTGGGGTATATCTGCGATCTCCCATCCATTGGTCAAGATTTCTCTTGAACAAGGCCAGCGAGGTGCTCTGCCTCACATGTACCGGGATTTTGTTCCACAGCATAGGGAGTCTTTGGGTGATGAATCTATCCCTCCAGCACGTCCTATTAATAGCCGTGTCAAGGTTTAAGTCTCCCGCCCTTGTGGCTCTGATGGATCTAGATTTTTTGAGGTGAAGCATATTCATCAAATCTGGGTTTGACATGGCCTTGTATGTTAGGCAAAGGTCACCTCTGAGCAAAACAAATGTAAATACATCAAGATAGTAAACACACCTTTTTGTTAAGAGTAGTAACACCATTAACTAAGGTGACATTTTGTGTATATATGTATATATGGTATAGTAGTGTAGATTTTTTTGTGTTTCATTTAGGTTGTTGTTATGCTTTAAGTTATACACTCATCTGTTACCATAATGTACAAGTGAATTGTTGTATTATAACAGTATCCTGACTAAGTCATAACATAAGCATAACTTCATGGAAATTCATTATTGTAATCTTTAGCTATTTGAATTTATTTAGTATAGTGTGTGAATACCTAGTTTAATAATTTGCTCATGTTAAGCAATTTGTAACATCAACAGTTTCCTATGCTGTGTTCTGTTTATCCTTTCTGTTTGCATTTACGAGTGAAAAGTATTCAATAAAAAGATATTTGAGAAAAAAAAAAACCTTAGGAACAGAGGAAGTGTTCTCTTTACATTTAAATCAAATATTTGCAACTACATACACATTAACATGTTCCAAATGCAGGAACTGGCAATGTATTATTGAGAAACTTGGCAATAAGAAAAAACACCCTAAGGTGGTCTAATTTAAGGTTAGAAGGATTTGCTAAGTTCAGATGTGCATTACATGGACTGGTCCTTTCTTTAAAAAACATTACAATAAGGGCCTCAAAAGCTGTTGCCAGTATTTCTATAAACCCATGAATGAGTCCTGCGGGTAATGTATTGCAAAACAACTGGAACAGTCAGTCATCTCATTCCTACCTGATAAAATCTAGAACCTCCTGGAATGACACTAACTATTTAGCTAGATATTAAAAGCCAACCATTTTCTCTTCAGGCCAAGGCATCTTTCTTCTGGATGGAAGGGTACCACACAAGGCCATCTATCACATGCATAGAAAGTTCTGATATGTCTGTCAGTATGTCTCTCAGGGTTTGGTACCCCAGGTCATTCTCTTCTACAAGGTCAACCGCCATGTCATAATCTTACTTGAATGGGTGCTGAGGGCCCTTGTGATGTCTGTGCTACTGCACTGTAGTTGTGAAGCCTGGTGAGTCAGTCATTTGTAAGCCTAACAATTGAGTCAGAAAACAGTAATACATTCTGACTAAATCTATTTTATCAATATCTGATTAGGAGCAAACTGGCTGTTGGTCATTTGCTGATGTAGATGTCTATGGTGTAGTTGAAATAAGGGACTTCTGCCAAGGTCTGTTTTTACAAATTCTAGAAAGCTTTGACAAGTTTTCTTTATTGCATCATTTTTATGAAATTTTTGTGTGCTGTGTTTGTGGATATGGTAGTGGTTGAGGTTAGGATGTGAGTATATAATTCTCACTATGTATTACTAATCACAAGAGGGATGCCACAATACAAGCTACTTATTTACAACTCTTGCAGACAGAGTTTTCTATGTTAAGTAGGAGTTCCTTATCAGTGTGCATAAGGCAATTATTAAATTGCCTTTGGATACCAAGTGGTATGAGGCTGGCAATGGAAGGGGACAAGTTTTCTGGCTCCCCATACTGTCTAGTGCTTTGATTTTTACTTGGCTAAGTATATAAGGAATGTGTAAAACTGAAACAGCAATGACCCTGCTTCAGTTTTAGAAGTTTTTTTGCATTTGCCACTATTCTTGGTTTGGTAAGTGTATAAGGAAGTTAAGTGATAGCTGGAGGATTACTACCAAAACAAAGTAACACACAGTGAGGCTGGATGCAAATCAGAGCAGCCAAGTGAACATAAGCTTAACTTTCACTTGCTTAAACATTACAGTTGTTTCTTCCCTCTTCCATAGCAGAGAGGAAGTCTTACCTGCCAAGGCATAATTCACAAAAGGTACAGAACAGTCTTTAAGATAACTGGAGAAGCATCCAGTAAATTTAGCTTGAAAATAACAATTTCAGGTTTATTACTGACTCGTAAGAGTGATTAAAATATTTTTCTGAAACTGGTACAGAAATGTAAACGGCTGTCATTGTGTGTGCCCTTATGGAAATGTCGATGGCCAATGACAATGCTATGATCAGCATTATTTTTTCCATGTTTGGATCCATCGTTATCATGGCTACCTCCAACACAAAGGATATTAGCAATATTGCTATTGGTGGGCTGACCCTTAATGTTACCCTTTTCAGTAGGCCTGTGACTACACTAGATGGATGCCTTGAACAATCATTGATTGTTACACAGTCTGTATCTGTCAGAATTGTGGTTCAGTTGTTCTCTTACTACTGGCAGTATTGGTCTTGTTACAGAACCTCACAGGGTGAGCAGCTTCAGGTGAGACCACCATGCAGGTCCTGTTCTACCAGTTATACAGCATCTTTGTCCTGCAGTATCTGTGCCTACACAACCCTCTCAGCATCAAGGGTGTGCTGCATGGTTTCTTAGTGCCTCACCAGCAACCATCCACCTCGGTATCTCCTTACTTGGTACTGTAGTTGTACTTCCCCCACACTACTGAAGTGATCTTATATGTCCCAGATGCAACCCCTCGCTTGACTCTTGTCTCAATCTATGTTGACATGAGGTCCTCCACCCTCAGTAATGTAGCCAACCATGTGTCCATGAGTCACTAGGCAGCTGTAGAAATGATGATGGATCTTACTTACACCACACATGGACACATCTGATGCACAGTGTGACTTGACCATGCACTGCCCAGCACAGCAATGAGAAGGTAATGCATGCATCATTTTTTGTGGAACTGTAAAGCTTTGTCTACACTGTCACCTGTTGAGCACAATGCCATCTGCAAAGTTGTGATGTGGCCAGTACTAGCTGTCAGCTTTTATCTTTGTCACTGCTGTGGATGCAGAGGTCGTTACCACTGTTTGTGCTGCTGCAATGCTGTAGGGTGGATGGGGTACTGGCCGGCCTGCCTGTCAACCATAAATCATATCGTGCAGCATGCTACTAATACTTGGTAAGTTGTAGTGGGTACGAAAGGCAGTGGAACAAATGACTTCCAAAGGCCAAATATTTGCTCTACCATTTCTGGTTTGAATGTGTGTGTTATGCTGTACTGCTGTTCAGCCATACCTTCTGGGTTCTGTATGAAAGTCATCATCCAGGGCTCCAGGAGCTAAACTGAATCACCTGTAATATATTAAGGGGAAGTGATATTTGGGAGGGGGGGGGCAGTTAGGATTGTGTACCTATCATGTTTGAGGCTGTGAATATCAAGGTGCAGCACTGTGCCTGAACTGACAAACTAGGTTTCCTAGTGTAAGTCCCCATGAAGGAAGCAGTGATACAGTGATTTGTATACTATATATGGGAATCATAGCACTGTCATTTTTTTTACTGAAACATTGACAATTAGCCATTGTGTATTGCACACTACCTGGCAAGATATGGAATGGTAATCCTTCCTACTGATTTAATGATGTTAATGGATCCAAATACTTCAAGGAGGCAGGAGATACCACAGAAGCTACAAATACTAATGTCTCTCTCTCTCTCTCTGCCCTGGTGTATTATTTGCCCCATGCACATATGGAAGCGATCTACTGAGGAACAGCATGCGAGTATACAGTTTGAAACTTTAGAAGTACTGAAGGTATGTCCAGTTTGCCTTTGATCATTTCATGTAGCTATTATGCTAAATGGTATACTTGCCTTAGTATCTTTGGGTGAAAGAAGTTCCTGTGTGCGAGTGTCATGCATGTCAGCTAACATTAATATAATGTCTTTATTAATGTGCAGCTAATCCTAAACATGTTAAATTATCAGCTGGTCATGAACAACCTCATTGGAGACCATTACTTTAGAAAATGTGAAGTTAAATATGTTGAAATATTTCTGCCAGCTTTCTAATTAGTGCAACAATGTTTATAGGTGCTGCTTGCTATCACACTCAGATGTGCAAAGATGTGTTATTTTCCACCTGACAACTCTGAATCATGGCTTGAGTCCCCTCTTCATTTGCATGACATTCTGCTCTTATTAGATGTTTTTTCTGCATTTCCATACCAATATACCATAGTCTGAATACACCTGACTCCATTTGTCAATCCTTACCATATTGTGCTTTGTAGTTCTATAGATTTTTACCTAGGCTGGTATTCATAGCTGCTTGAGTAAATGTAATGGGATATCCCCAATGCTTGCAAATGAGCATAGCAAAGGCAAGGTTCATAGAGGCCATTTAGACTAATGCAAAATGTCTTTAAAATAATGAGATGAAAATAAGGAATTTTTTATGGCATTCTATGCTAATGAGGTGGTTTTGACATCTAGACAGTATGCACATCCGTTGTTAAACATGATGCATTGCCTTTGATATTGGAGTTGCAGTCAGTGAACTTGCCCACAGCAATCCCTTCAGTAGTTTATCCAAGTATGTATAAGTACTTCCCTGTCACATGAATTATTTCCACCAGCAAACCCTTTATTAGTTTGTCTTAGGTATGTGCAACTGCCAAAATGGAACAAAATCCATTATTTTGCCCAGCGATCACTTCAGCAGTCTGACAGTGTATGCACAAGCACTTCCTTATGATGCACAAATTAATTATTTCCCTCAGTGACCCCCCTCAATAATATGTCTAAGTATGCAAAAACATCAGAATGAAACATTTACCCAGCAACCCCTTTAATAATACGTTCTAGAATGCATAGACACCAAAATGAAACATTCCCACACAAGAGCTTTTTAGGAGAATGTCCAGGAATTCACAAGAACCAAAATGAAACATTTACCCAAGTAACCCCTTCAGTAATACGTCTAGGTGTACGCAAGCACCAAAAATGAAACACTTCCCCAAGCGAACCCTTTAGGAGTATGTCTAGGTAGGCACACACTCTTTGCATTGTGCCAGACATACCTTTTCTTTTGCTATTTGTTTAAATGATTTTACATACTTAATTTATTTGGTTATGATCTGGTTCAACAGAAAAATAATATTAAGAACTGATAGCAAATAACAGAGATATGTGCTCTCCACTTCAATTTGACAGCTAGCCTGTGACTATTGAAATTAGGACAACCCTCCCCTAATTTATCCAAGTGACCCCATTAGTAATATATCCAGGTATGCACAAGCACAAAAAATAAAGCATTTCCCCAAGTGAGCCTTTTAGGAGTATGTAGGTATACAAAAACATACATACTGCCACCTGCTGTGTAGTGTGGCCACTACAAGCAATCAGTTACCATCTTTGCCACTGTTGCTGGATGCAGAGGTCTTCTTCTTCTTTTCTTGGTTAGGGTTGCCACAGCAGATCGCCTGTCAGATCATGATTGGCAGTGGAGTTTTACAGTGTTAAGTTGCCAGCCCAGCACCCAACCTTCCACAGAAGGCACACACACATGCCTAGGGCCAATTTAGAGTGTCCAATCCACCTACAGCATGCCTTTGGGATGTGGGAGGAAACCGGAGAACCCAGAGAAAACCCACATGACCACAGGGAGGACATGCAGACGCCACACAGAAGGCACCCCAGCCGAGGACCGAACCGGAGAAACTCTTGCTGTGAGGTGGCAACGTTAACCACTGCACCACTGCAGCCACCCTAGTGAGTGTGATTTCTGTTGTTGCAGTGCAGAACGTTTAATGGGATGCTGGCTTGTTTGTCTGTGTACAGTAAATCATACTGTGCAGCATGCCAATGCAAGAAAAGGCTGCGCACTTTACTACATCTACAAACATTCACTATTATGTTCTCGGTTTCTTATTGTTTCTATAGCGTACTTAGTTTTCCCAGGAATTACTTGCTTCACATATCTTTTTCAAATATTATGAAAAGATTCATGGCTGACAATGAGGCAAATTAACAGACAGTCAGGTAGAGATGAAGAGATGGAAGGAAAGTAAAACTAAAAGATTAAAAGAAAAAAAGAAAAAAAGATAGAAAGAGAGATAGTGAATCTGAAAGAAAAAAAGACAGACTGCAACATGCAGACATCTGTCTGTGTCAAAGACCTTCCCTTGTACCCGTTAACTTAAAACACCAAAATAAACAGATACTAAGGACAGCTGAAATTTATACAAGATTACTTTTAAACATTACCCTTTTCCTTTCCATAGAAAATTATTTTGCTTTCGAGAATAGTTTATCACTGAGAAAGTCAGTAAAAAAGTGATTACTTTCATACAGTCACTGTATAAATTAGCTGAAGGAATTAAATACGTATGAATACAGCCTTACAGAAATGTGAATTTAAATAGAGATTTCTGGATGCTTACCAGCTCACTGTCTTATAGTTATAACTAACTCTTTCTTTATTCTGATGTTATTACCAGAAGCATTTGTATTTCAGTGGTGTTCAGATCTAATACATCACTGTGATATTGTATTACTTTGCCCTTTATAACTGCATCATGACTTTGGGAAGGCCAGGTAATTCCCAGGCAGCAGAACTGCTGACTACAGTGGTTAGAAGATTTTATTTGGATTTCTTTCCTGCAGGCTTATTGTACCTCAGAAAATGAATATATGCAGATGACATCAGCAAAATGAAAGATCAGGACCTTAGATCTCAGTCTTAAAACGTTCATGTATCAAACATATGTAATTGTGTAGATGAGGTAAGAATGGGTTTTAATCAATGTGAAGATGAAGTTTTTTATTATGAGGACAAGGTTAGAACTTTGTGTGTTTGTGATGCTCTGTTTTCCTTATATTTAGGATTTACTTTTATAGATTAAATAGAGAAAAGCTTTTTCCCCTGATCATCAAAAAATAACCAAAATGACTAATAAGAGGGGTTTTTGTAGCTCCTATCCTAATTAACATTAGTCTGCAAAAAATGAAAAATAAAAAAAAATATACAATATTAAAGACAATACTGAATGACTACTCTTGTCCTAATTTCATATGTCACATCTGTCAAAATGAAGTGGATAAAACATATCCCTATTATTTTTCATCAGTTCGTAATACTATCTTTCTGTTAAACCAGATCATAACCTAATGAAGTGAGCATGTAAAATAATTTAAACAAATAGTAAAGGAAAATGTATGTCTGTCACAATGTAAACAACATTTATTGCTTGGAATGATTCTTTCAGATCAGTTGTGATACCCATGTGGTTACAGTCTCTCTGTTTTTACATGACAACAAACATTTGTGATGTTGAAAAAGATACATTTTGCAACCAAAGTAATATGAAGTACAGCTCAAGGGTTAGCAAATATTCTTTCACAGTTTAGTAGACGAGGTAAGAGCAGAGTTGCCAAAGGTAATGCATATTTGCATTAGCTAGATAAGCTGGTATTTTTTCAGAAGCAAAATGTTTTTCAACTTGATCCTAGAGGTGGAGTATTTACTAGAGGTGGAGTATTTATTTATTTAGGTGGATTAGTATACATCATTGTGCATGTTTGGTTCATTTTCACAAAGCTTTCTGCCATAAATACTGCTGTTAAACAATTACTGTATACACATGTTTAGCAATACCTGAGATGTGGGACTTATGGGCTTTTTGTGGCTGGAATTTATTTTGAATCAGATCTGATAACAATTCTGTCTTGCATGTTATTACAGACTGAATACAATGATTTTATTTACATTTAAGTTCAGAACTTTATTAAAAGAATAATTTTGTTGCCTCTCTAACTCCTTCAATAGATAAAAGTGCAGAAAAAACAGTCTTTTAAGCGTTTGTTCTCAAATGCCAAAAACAATGAAAACAATGAATAGAGTAATTAACCATTTAATCAATAAAAAAGTAAAAACTAAGTAAAAAAGAAACATTTTCCTTAAACATTCATTACTGAGTCAACATATTTGTGGAGCATAACATTTTATAGGTTCATAGGTTCATACTAGGCTATCTGCCCTGGGGCAATTACAAGCCTAGCCCGATTTTGTTTGGCTTACACCACCCCTTGATTTGAGTATACTGTGCCCTTTTTAAGGTTTAGTTTACTCTGCCTCTGTCTAATAGTGACACAGAAGTAATCCCCGGGACAAACCTACGATCCCCCATCCACTCATCAAGATTCTTCTTGAAGAGATTCAGTGAGGTGCACTGCCTAACATGAATTGGAATTCTATTCCAGAGTGAAGGGAGCCTCTGGGTTATGAATCTGTCCCTCCAGCAAGTTCTATTTATTTCTGTGCTGAGGTTCAAGTCCCTCGAGCGTGTGGCTCTAAGGGATTTAGATTTACTGAGGTGGAGCATGTCCATTAATTCTGGATTGGACATAGCTTTATATGTCAGGCATAGATTGCCTCGAAGTAGGCAGTATGCAACTGAGTAGAGCTGGAGTTTTTTTAACCGAGCAGCACATGGCATCTGCTTGAGTCCCTTGATCCTCTTGGTGAGGTACTTTTGGGATCTTTCTAATTGCTGCAGGTGTCGGGTAAGGTACATACCAAAAGGGGCATTGTATTCTATGATGGGCCTGATGAGGGATGAATAAAGGGGCACGATTACCTCTCTTGATCTAGATGTGAATCCTTTCATGATGAGGTGGGCTATGTAGAAGGTCTTTCTAACCACTTTGGCAATGTGGTTGTCAAAGGAGAGATTGCTATCAACTTGGGTCCCCAGATCCCTAATTACTTTCTCTGTACTTAATGGGTTACCGCCTATGTGGTAATTTGTGGGCACATTTTTTTTGCCAAAGGGTATGACTATACACTTTTTGGCATTTAGCTTTAGACCATGGCTCTGGCACCAGTTATCCATCTCTGTGAGACCTTTTGAAGGATGTTTGTGTCAGCTGGAGAGTCGATTATGGCCCAGTTTGCAGTCATCTGCGAACTTGGTGAGCCATAGTCCTCCCACGTTGGCCTGTACCTCGGAAAAGTATATACCGAACAAGAGCGGTCCCAGGACAGAACCTTGTGGGATGCCACTTGTGACCGGTTTTGAGTCTGACATGGCTCCAGCAACTCTCACTCTGTGGGTTCTGTCTTTGAGCCAGTTTGCGACCCATCTTGTGACATAGGGGTTTATATTTAAGCTGGATAGCTTATCTATGATGCCCGAGTGGGGTATTGTGTCAAATGCCTTTTCTAGGTCCAGATAGGCTGTGTGGACTATATAACACAACAATCCAAACAGAATGAAAAACTTGTAAGGTAAACCAAGTCCAGGTCCCAGATAAACGCAAGCCGAAAAACCAGCAGTGTATAGAAACAGCTCAAAAGTTTAATAATCCAGAAGACAAAAAAAAATCCATAAAAGTTGTTTGACATGAAAACAAATCCACTACTAAGCGCTTTCACCCATTAATATATTCGGGCATCTTCAGAGTAGTGAGTACTCTGAAGATGCCCGAATGTATTAATGGGTGAAAGCGCTTAGTAGTGGATTTGACTTGATTTACCTTACAGGCTGTGTGGACTACCTTCCCTTCATCTATGGCTTTGGTGACTGTTTCAAAGAAGTCGACCAGGTTCAAAAGGCAGGATCTGCCCTTGATGAAGCCAAATTGGGTTGGATCTAGTGTCTGTAGGTCCCCAATGTCTTTGTTTATGAGCTCCATGATGATGCTCTCCATAGCCTTGCAGACTAGGCTAGTCAAGCTTATGGGGCGATAGTTTCCAGGGTCCGTAGAGGCTCCACCTTTGTGGAGTGGGATCACTGTTGCTCTACGCCATTCTGTGGGCAGGAAAAGATTAAGATAAAAATCATTTCATAATATAACAAAGACTCTTCTAAACTTTATTCTCTCCTTTCCCTACAAAAATTAAAAAAAAAGTGTGATAGTCTTGCTTCAATAAGTCATTTGTGCTGTTATGTTGCTGGTGAAAATGAATTGCCACATAACTTGCTTCCTTGTTATGGTTGATATCACATACATGTTCCATAAGTCTGGTTTAGAACTTTCTTTTGGTTTGTCCTATATGCAAAAGACCACAGGAATGTGAGAGTAAAAAGCATATATGTAGTACCACACCAGACTTCATAGATCTGAGAGCATAAAGCACATATTTAGTATTACATTTGACCACAGAAATAGAGAAAATAAAGCACATATCTAGTACCACAGCAGACCACAGGGATCTGTGAACATAAAGCACATATTTTGCATACTTCTTGTATAATCTAATATCTTGAATTTTTGATATTTTGCTAAAATTTTTAATCTCGTTAGTAGTATTGTAGTGGAGCTTTTCTCCTCGGGCCTCCACAGAAAATGGACATGTATCCAGTTGGACTAGCCCGGTAAACAAATGTAAAATAAATAAAATAAATATTTAGTATTACATCTGACCACAGAAATCTGTGAACATAAAGCACATATCTAGTACCACAGCAGACCACAGGGATCTGTGAACATAAAACACATATTTAGTATTACATCTGACCGCAGAAATCTGTGAACATAAAGCACATATCTAGTACCACACCATACCACAGGGATCTGTGACCATAAAGCACATATGTAGTACCACCCCAGACCACAGGGATCTGAGATCATAAACCACACATATAGTACCACACTAGACCACAGGGATCTGACTAGTACCACAAGAATAAAGTTGTGTAACAACTACATTCCTTTCAGGGTAACCCAGAAATGGATGAAGGCTGATCTCAAGCATTAGTTGCCAGAGGTTCAAACCACCGATAATTGAAGTTCCTCCACAGAAAATTTCTGTTAGTGAGTTCTGCCAGTAGTCATGCTCCTTTTGAGGGAATTTCCCCCTTCTTTGAGTTGGTGTGACCGTAAAGATGATAGATATAAATTCAGGGGGTGATGGAGACTGCAGTTAGGCTTACCCCCCCCTGCAAAATACACTTAAAGAATAGCTTTTTTTCGCCCTTTTTTTGCAAATGCTGTTCAGATATTTCAATTTCATCCATTCATAGTGGAAGCTTATTTTCAGTAATCATATTAGATTCCTTTACAGCACAAAAACAGCTGCAACATGGACCACAGGGTAAAGGTGGCAAGGGTGCTACTTTATTAATGATATAGTGGAAGTTTGTACCAAAGTTGGGGTATTTGTGGCAGTAATGCTCCAAGCCATAGAGTCCCATATTGTGTAGATAAAACTGCTACCTTAACTATATTGTCCATTCCTCCACACAACAACACCTCTGAGCTGTCACAATATCATATCTCCAAATTATCATAATATGGCCCATACTATTAGGAACCTGACAAAAATTAAAATGTGTAAACTTAAAGGAACCATAAAATGTAAAACTACATATAGTCACTGAGAAGGAATTCTTAGGACTGATACAAGACCAAAACCTGACCTTCAATATACTCACTGAAAAACAAACAAAAAAAAAACTATCCTGCAGTAACCAAAAGCTGCTTATGGCATATCTAACCTTCTTAGCTAAGAAACAGAAATTCCACTGCTATCCTGTACCCAGATTTGAAAATGCCTTACCAATTATCCCAAACAATCACCATAAACATATAAAACTACTGTAAACTACCAAGAACAAAATAATCATATTTATAATCTGAGCCCATATACAGAGCACCATTGTATTACAATAAAAAAAAAAAAGGTTACTGGTCCATGCAAGAGCCTTACTTCTTCTGAATGTCCTGTCATACAAACTTTGACATGAAAAGTATTGTCACCAACTAAGCAACAAACTTTTTTTCAAAGCTTCTGCCTACAACATAATGAAAATACACACCTAATACTAGAGAGGTGTCTTAGTACACTAGCAATAGCAATTAAAGCCCACTGCCTACACAAAATTTGCCCCTACTTCTTACAACGGAATAACACAAAATATGTATGATTCCAGTAACATATTAACATTCAGACAGCTACTGAAACAGCATATTCAAGCATAAATCAATGTAAATGTGTTAACAACAATTGCAAGTTGTGAATATATCAAGACATTTTAGAGAGTCAGGCTTTTTCCTGAGTAAATGTAAGTCATGCTTGAGTGCAACAACTCATAACACTATGTACTATATTGGAATACTGGAACACTACATATGTAAGCACTTGTCCTAACCAACTACAAGTTATTTGATTACAAAGGCACATTATTGCAGTGAATAGTTTTACCTTTATTATGCTAATGTCCCTATAGTCCATTGGGTCTATATTATAACATCAAAATTGCAAAACTTTGAATGTTATAATATTGAACCCACTACATCGAAGGCTGAAAATAGCGAAGCCGCGGAACATCGAATTCTTATCTAGGGCAAGATTTCGGGGTCTATATTAGAACATTGAAGTTTCAAAACTTCGAATGTTCTAATACTGACCCGTATTCAGCGAAAGCTGAAAATATCGAAGCAACAGAAAACCAAATTTTTTCCTAGGGAAAGAATTTGGTTGTCTGTTTCTGTTGCTTCAGTATTTTCAGCGCTGTGGTGGAAAGTTACGGGTCAGGTTCTTGTAAGTGTCCAATTGAGTGCGGGTTAGGTTAGTTAAAGTTAGGGTGCAGGTTAGGTATGTCTGCGATTGTGTGGGCGTGAGGGTTAGGGCGGGTTAGGTGAGTTAGGGTTAGGGCATGGGGATTAGGTATGTGTGCGATTGTATGGACATGAGGATTAGGGCAGGTTAGGTGAGTTAGGGTTAGGGCGTGGGTCAGGTAAGTGTGCGATTGTGTGGACGTGAGGGTAAGGGTGGGGTAGGTGAGTTAGGGTTAGGGTACGGGTGAGGTGAGAGTGTGATAGTGCCGGACCTTAGGGTTAGGGTTTGGGTTAAGGTAAGTGGATAGTTAGTGGTGTATGTATAGTTTAGTGTAGAGTTAGGTGTAAGATTTTAGGTGTATGTGTGTGGATTGCTGTTTGTTTGGTGTGCTTGTGTTGTGTGTATGTGTTTTGGAGCAGCAAATTTTTTCCCTAGGAAAAAATTCGCTGTTCTGTATGATCGATGTTTTCAGCTTTCACTGAATAGAGGTCGGTATTAGAACATTCGAAGTTTTGAAACGTCGATGTTCTATTATAGACACAGATTTCAGTGGGCCGTTCCATGACTTTGCTATTTCCTCTACTGTGGTGCGATAGTTACGGACCTTAGGGTGAGGGTGCAGGTTAAGGTAAGTGGATAGGTAGCAATGTATGTATTGTTTAGTGTAGGGTTAGAAGTACGGTTTTGTTAAGTGTATGTGTGTGGATTATTTATTTTGGTGTGCTTGTGTTGTGTGTATGTTTCTTAGAACAGCAATTTTTTTCCCTGGGAAAAAAATTTGCTATTCTGAGTATTCGATGTTATCACATTTCGAAATTCCAAGTTCGAGCTTATGGTGTTCGATATTTTGGAATTTTGATTATGTGATATAGACCCTAGTCCATTCATAAGTAGTATTGCCAACGATGTAAGAATTTAATTTGAACTTATTCAAATGTAATCTTATTCAAATGTAATATTTTTACTAATTTCATATGTAATGAAGCTTATGACTTGTATAATAAATGTTTCATTGTTTAAAAAAAATATATTATCTGTGTATTATGTGTAACTATTACTAAACGTTTTCAGTACATGGATGATGGGTTGGTTCAGTTTAATAAAAGTTTTCCTGTTGGCAAAATCTGGTATTACTGTAATGAATCTCAGAATGAAATCAAATCTCTGACAGATGCACAATAAATAAACATGCCAGTAGTTCCAATTTGTGAAATACAATACAACCTACTCCATATTACACCTTTACATAACAAATGAAACTAAGGGTTTTATATCACACTGCACCACTGCATTCGCTGCACTCAGACTATTATACCTTGTCATAAGAAGTTAGGCAAAAAATTTAAATCACTTGGATTTTCCTACTAACTGAAACCTAAATGGAAACATTAACAATGAACAAACACTCCCATGGGGCTACAATATTGTTAGACCCTATTGACTGCTTGAAAGAGCAGATGGTGCAGATAATTTTGACTGAACAATTAGCAAGTTGCTCTTTATTCCAATACAATCCCCTCCTTTTCCAGTGCAGAAACACTGGTAAGAGGCTTACAAAGCGTCAATCATGAAAGACTTTGCGAAATAGGTCTTTAAATCCCCCTAATCACACAACCAACATGCCCACAAGTAAAGCTATAGTTTAGTGAGCTTCAACTAATCTATCCAAAAAAAAAAAAACATTTTCCTGTGGATGTTAATGTAAACTCTCAGGCCACGTGCTCCACACATCCACACATCCACACAGAAAACCTGCTCCTCTTTTTGTCCCTTTACAACTTTACCCAAACGGTCAAAGTTCCTACTACAATGAGCAAAACCAGAAAGTCATCGATGGAAAAAAATACTTTACCAATTGTTTGGACCTATATTACAAAAAATCCCAAATATTCTATTCAGCCACCCCTCAAATAATTAAATCTACATAACCTACCAAATCCATCTTCCCTACTAACATCAACAGTTAAGTAATATCCCACTAAAGGCATCCACACTGCACCTAGATAATGCCCTAGAGGTGATCTATGCCTGGCATACAAGGCATCCTCTGATTCAGCTTGTTATGGACCTGTTGCACATCTGCAAATTAACAGCATCACTACCATTAGATCCAAGGATTTAAATTTTGCTTGTGACATAATTAAGATATGTTGGTGACTCAGTTATATGGCTCAGGGGATCCCCATGCTATGAAACAGTCTCCCCTCCTTTGTGAAGCAGTGTTGAATCCTAACCACATTGAATCTTAACTAATGCATGGGAAATCAGAAATTCACCCTGGGGGCAGCTCCCATGTCTCTGATAGAGGCAGACAGCAATTTCCAACTAACATACCCCCCACATAACCTCTAAAAACTTCCTAACTACATACACCCTTCTAATAAATGCCCATGATACATAGGGACAAGGCCAGTCTTATAAAGGCCCTGTAGTCATTAGCCTAGTATACACCTATGAAGCTATTAAGTTACAAATACTTTAAACTTGATGCTGATAGCATTGCTTGTCCTGGCCCTGTCTTTGTAAACTGATCTGTACTGAAATCATGCATCCTGACAGTACACAAAGGTGACCTTTCTCCTGATCTGCCTAACTTTAGACCTATTGCTAAATGTGCTCTTTTGTCCAAGATCCTAGGAAAATGCATCCACTCTCAGCTATTGGCCTCTTTTTAAACAATCTTGTCTCTCCATTTCAACATGGATTTTGCCTGTTTGACAGCATCACCTCTGTTCTTCTATTTTCCTTAACGGCATACACAGTTATGTAAACAACCATTACCTTGTGCCATCAGTCTTTTTTGACTTATCTGAAGATTTCTGCACAGTCTGTCATTCCAAACTAATCTGACAACTTTCATCCATTGGTCTGTCTCCCTCATCCCAAGAATGGTTTAATAGCTACCTCAGTAATAGCGCCAAATCTTTAAAATGACAACAATTCAAATCCACCTTTGTTCCTTTGGCTGAGTTCCTCATGTCTTAATATGTCGCCCCATTCCTTTCAATATATTCATCAGCAAACTTTGTCTTACTTCAATAACTTAACCCTTATCCAATAAACTGATAATCCAGCCAAAGCAGTCACTGAGCTTCAAACTGTCAATAAACTGTCCTTCTCCTCTATTGAAGCATGTCTCAAACAGTCCACCCTTGTACTAAACCCTTAGAAAATTAGCTAATTCTATTTAGCCCTAACTCAGTCTTCAAGGTAAAAAGTAAATTTACCCTTCTTTCTTCCAATAATAACACAATTGAACTGGTTTCCTACATAAACATCCTAGGTGTTGTCATTGAAGAAAATCTAAACTTTTTGCAAGCGTGCAATACCTGCCTACTTACGTCACACACTCTCAAATGATATCCCCATATTCATAAATTTACATTTAACCCAGTTTGCAAAGATTGAGCAGTGCAAAATCAAAATAGCCATGTTCAATATAAATAGAAACAGCAGAATCCAGTGGTACACCATTATACAGTAACTACATTGGCTTAAATACCCAACTGCTATCAATAAAAATGGTACATAAAACCGTTACGGTACTTACGTATTATCGCAACCAGATTCAGAACTGCAGAAGCAGCTCATTTCCAAGCCCTTTTTGTGGTGGTATATAGCTCGGTAGTATATTTAAAACAAGATCAGAAATAAATGTGACAAATTATTTATTTAATAATTTTTTTTTCACTAAACTTCTTCTTCTTCTTCTTTCAGCTTTTTCCCAGTTAGGGGTAGCCACAGCGGATCACCTGTCTGCTCATGATTCGCAGTGGAGTTTTACTGTGTTGAGTTGCCAGCCTGGCACTCAACCTTCCACAGAAGGCACACACGCACACACACACACACACACACACACACACACACATCTAGGGCCAATTTAGTTTGTCCAATCCACCTACAGCATGTCTTTGGGATGCGGGAGGAAACCCACGCAACTACAGGGAGGACATGCAGACTCCACATAGAAGGCACCCCAGCCGAGAATCGAACCGGAGAACCTCTTGCTGTGAGGCAGCAATGCTAACCGCTGCACCACCGTGGCTGCCCAAAAAGTGTATGTGAATCAGCATCTAATTGTTCTTTTTCAGAGCAAGCTTCCCGACCAAAAACATGCTGTTCTGCTCACTTTGTATGTTAACTACTTCAATATTTAGAAATCATTATTTGAAGTGCACTCATAAGAGTGAATCCCCCCCAAGTTAATGCTTTTGAGATGCGACTAAAGCACATTTGTTTGCAATCCTTAATATCATTTCAGTGATGTCTTTTTCCTACCTGCATGGCTATGTCTTCAGAGTGTTACAGATTCACATGTACATTTTCAGGAGATTTTGAAAAGGTAAATTTACACATAACTGCTGTTGTTGTAAATGACACAGCATAGGGAAAAATGACTGCTGAACCGGCATTATCCTTACGTGCTTTGTGATCTGTACAGTATATAAAGGTAATGTGATTTGCAACTGCACTTATCTGTTTACACTCCGGAGGGATGAAACTGTTTTTGCAATGGCTGCTTTTCACTGTAATTGTCAGGGGAAAGGCCACAAACTACAGACTGTTTTCAAATACTAACCTTATAAAGAAATACAGTTGGGTACTTATGTAGTCTGGAATCTGCTTGCGATAATACGTAAGTACCAACTTTACATACCACAACCACCTCACTATACCTTAAGAATTTTCTTCAGTGGTATACTGCACCCTGAAAACTTTGTTTCTCTGATAAATTCCTTCAATATAACACTCACTCCCATAACTCATCTAATTACTCTCTTTCCTCTAGGTTGTTGCTGTGTCTTTTGGCTTTTCCCGGTTAAGGGTCTCCACAGCAGAACTCCGGTCCGCTAATGATTGGCAGTCGATTTTTACATGCCGAGTTGCCAGCTCTGATGCACAACCTTCAACGAAGGTACGCCCATTCACACATGTCTCCCCACAGAAGACACTCTAGCTGAGAATCGAACAGGACAACATCTTACTGTGAGGCAACAAACGCTACCGCAGCACCACCCACTCTCTTTCCTCTAGGTATGTTGCTTAAATCTGGATCTCCTTATCCTCCTCCATTTGACTGATCAGCAATCTTAACCTTTTTAAGTTATCACTAAAATCATATTTCAAGACTGTCTTGATTTGTTATTGTAACACTCCATTTTTATTAATCTCTTTCTCTGACAGCCTCCACTCCACTTAAATTTCCTTTACCCTATGTTTCTACACAGGATTTTGCTTTTAGATTGAACTACTATACCCTCAGTTAATCACCTCTAAGTTCTTCTTACTGTCTTATACCTTTTTCTTAATCTGCCTTAATCATTCAACAAGATTACTAGGCTTGGAAAGAAAGTGATATAATAACTGCAAAAGCTCAGTCTTGCTTTCAACTAAATAAAATTTGTAGTGCCAGTGCCTTTTCGATTGCTTTTGCTTTAGTCTCTACAGACATAAACCAGGCACTGCTGTACTATATATTAAATATTATACTGCTGTTTTAAAAATGTGTTCCTTGTAATATGGAAAACTTTCACGCTTTTAATTTCTCAACACTTTCTCTAATATTTGCAATGTCCGTCTGCTTTCATGCCAGTAAATAGAACATCTTTTAGATAAATTGCATCATCAGCCTAACAAACATAGTTACTTCTGAAATACAACAAATGCAGGTGGTTTCTCTATGTTCTCTTGAGTTTCAACTAAACAAAGTTTCAACTGTGTGAAAAAAGAAAGGTTAAAACTTCACATAATCAAAACCTTGGAATGAGCACTCACTTACCACCCCCTTTACTTAGATATAATAACTCTGTGGTCCCACAGGAGTAGAGAAAATAGAACAGGCCACATAAACCAAATCATTAGTGGGATGTCTTATTACTGTAAACAGTGACTGAAGAGCTCATTTGGCAAACATAAATTTACAGATAGAAATCACATCAAGTTAGTATTTATCAAAGAATACTGTAACTGTTGAAGACAACATGTCAAAATGTAAAAGACTTTCATTAAACATTCTTTCATGAATATAGTGTAGCATTTATTAGGTAGGTTAACTGAATCTAATGTGTTAAAAGCAAGGTCCATATAGGTTCATAGGCAGGTACTAGGCTATCGGCCCGAGGGCCTAAGTAAGCCTAGCCAACAAGATTCCCTGGCTTACGCAACCCAAGAGAGTTATTTTCCTGTGCCCCTGTCAAGTAGAGCCCCAGAAGTGATCCCTGGGGGTGTATTTTCTATTTTACATCCACTCATCAAGGTTTTTCTTGAAGAGTGCTAATGAGGAACTTTGATTGACATAGATGGGTAGCTTGTTCCAGAGTATGGGAAGTCTCTGAGAAAGGAATCTATCCCTCCAGCATGTCCTATTTATTGTGGTGACAAGGTTTAGGTCCCTGGAGCATGTAGCTCAGAGGGATTGGGATTTCTTTAGGTGTAGTATGTCCAACAGCTCTGGGTTTGACATAGCTTTATACGTTAGGCAGAGATCACCTCGGAGTAGGCGATATGCTACGGAGTAAAGCTGGAGTTTTTTGAGACGGCCAGTGTAGGGCATCTGTTTGAGGCCAGTAATCCTCTTTGTGAGGTACTTCTGTGGTCTTTCCAGCTGCTATAGATGTCTTCTGAGGTACATTCCAAAAGGGACGTTGTACTCTATAATGGGTCTAATGAGAGTCGAGTAGAGGGGAACAATGACCTCTTTTTTCCTGGATGAGAACCCTTTTGTGATGAGGTGTGCCATGTAGAAGATTTTCCTGACTGCTGTGGTGATGTGATTATGAAAAGAGAGACTACTGTCCACCTGGGTCCCAAGGTCTCATCACACATTTGACGTTAAGTAGACTGATGCCTATGTGGTAGTTCATGGGTACAGAGTTTTTACCAAAGGGTATAACAATGCACATTTTGGCATTGAGCTTGAGGCCATGGCTCTGACATCAGGCATCTGTCTCAGTGAGGCCCTTCTGTAGGATGTCCACATCATATGGGGACTCAACTATGGCTCCTAGTTTGCATTTATGTGTGAACTTCATTAACCAAAAACCTTCTATGTTAGCCTGTGCTTCAGAGAAGTAGATACCAAACAGGAGAGGTCCCAGGACTGAACCCTGTGGTACTTCACTTGTCACTGGTTTGAGTATGTTACTATGAAGACATCATACCCCCAGAAGAAATGCAAAGAAGGTTTTCTACTTGATGTTTGGAATACTGCTTCAAAGAAGTTGCTTGGTTAATAATTATTCATATGTATGCATCTTATAACATATAACATATAGCAGTTCATGTACCACAAAAGTGGCCATCGTGAACATTTCATGCATACTATGTCTTTTGTCTTATTGATCTGATTGTTGCCCATTTTACCTTACTGTATGGAGTTGATCTGAGTTTGCAACACCTTGGCTTGGTGTGGAAAATGGTTGTGATTGTTAAACATTCACATCTCTTCTTTAAGCACCACTCCATATTTCATAAGCAAACAGACATGTTGTCTAAAGCCTTGATTTTAGAATCCATGTGTGTCGTCCCTCTCTACTTTAACTGAATTTGCATAGCAAGCTTCGTTCAATCAATCTTTCTCCGGGTTATGAAGGTTAAGGTTTTCTCTTGTCACTTATATGCAACTTCCACATCAGCAGCTCACAGTATTTATAAGATTCCCTGTCAAAAATTGTTACTAATTTATCTGAATTATACTTCATGTAGTATGGTGGTTTTAGTGTCAATATCAACTTAAGAATTCATAAACTTCTAGATTGTTGCTAACATAGAAGAGTACACATCTAAATATTTAGAGTGTGTACACTGCAGAAAGGAACTTTCTTGCCATTTTTTCTTCCAGGTTTCTGAATCTAATGGGAGCAAATACTAGGCTTGCATTCAATAGTTTTCACACATGGTTTCTTATCAGATGGATTTTTCTTTTTTTTTTTCTATAACTTCACACTATTGGCTATTTCTACAGCGTTTAGTGTAACGTACATTAAATAAAATATCAGTATGAAAAAAGACCACAGAGTTTTAGCTGATTGTAATAGCTTGCCTTTATTTTCTCTCATTTGTTATTACCAGGTAACGATAAATGTCAATATAAAAGATAATGTAAATGTCAATTAGACTTTATAGAACCGTAGCACAAAATTTGATGCACATACTGAAATTATATAACATATTATATTGAATAGATCTAATACCACAACTGATAAGCTGTGATATGAAATGGGTTGAAACTAATCTAAAAAAAATCAGAAAATTATGATCATTGCTGTCACAAGTCAAATCTGTTGCAGTGCTACTTAGCTATCAAAATGCACAGCTTATAACATTAATTATATATACATTGTTTTTTCCCCAGTGAGTGTAGACAGTAGAATAGTCTTGGCACCATAAAGGCAGGAATTTGCTCTCACCCAGCTCTGTGGATCTAAAAAGATTGGTGTATTTATACATAAACCTCAGCAGGCCTTGTACAGATAAAGATGCCAGAAACATCCATTCAGAGGCTATCTAGAGTCTCGTTACTACTGATATCTGAAAAAGTCAAAGAGAATAAGGCAACATGGGCCTTAACCTTGCAGGGTAGGGAGCCAAAATCAAAATACTAGCTGTAGGTTCAATCAGAACATTTAAAATTCTGGACAGTGCCTTTGTAATATGTATCCATAAATGTTTAATTGGTATACAACCTTAGAATTTATGAGTACCATCGGCCAGCTCACCTGGACAATGTAAGCACTCACCATTCTTGGTATATATTCCTTTTCCAGCATCCTGGCCTAATAACCCTGAAAAATCAATGCCATTTGATGAGTGAAAAACCTAGGTGTTCTGGCAAGTAGTTGAAAGTACTGATGCATTTCCAAGGGGGGAAATGGACTTGTATCTCCTCCATATCTGTAAAAATGCCCAATAATAATTGACCTGCATTTGAGTAAATATGGCTTGGAAAACAATAAATAAACACTTGAAAGGCTTTTTCTGGATAAATTATCTTACCTTTATCTGGGGTACTGGCTATGCCTTTATGGAAAGCAGTAATTTGGTAACACATTAAAATTTGATATGAGAAATGCTGAAAATTGTAAATTGTAAGACTTTTGGGGGATTCATATGAAGCAAAAACACCGGGGGGGGGGCTCATGTGAGGGTTCCCCCAAATAGGAGGTTTTGCCATGCCACACTTTCATCATAAGGAATAAGTGGAAACATTTCCTAATAGCCTTTTCTGCTATGTTTAGTGTCTGCCGCACCCTTCTTCTAGGAAACCTTTAGTAACCCAGCTCCATCACAACTGCATGGTAACAGTAAACTATTGGTAGATACTTTATGTTGTTTACCATCACACACAAACTTAGTCATCAATTCCGTAATCGTCCTAGGCCATTTGTGTGAGTGTGGGACTTGGATGTGTCTTACAATGTAGAAAAGGTTATGAAAGAACATCATCTGGGGTGATGAAATACTGCCCTACTAAGATAAAGGAAGTTATCTCCATTAATGAATTGAAATAAACAGTTCGTTCTAGAGTGGCCATACATTTTAATGTTTACCAGATCTATGTAGTTCCAAACAAAGCGTATACCAGATATTTTGGGGGGAGCTACACTACTTTATAGGTGAGGATCTCTCACTGTTACTGAGGTCAGTCATTGTGCTATTAGCCAGGAACAGATCTGTAGTAATATTTACGGCAGAAATGGTATGGAATTTTAATAGTATTTGGTGAAGATATGAGATATGTATCTTATGGTTCTCTGCCAAAATTACACAATCATCAGCTAATAAAAGGATATGCATTTCCATCCCAATAAGCCCATGCCTGAAAGGATGGACTGTTCCTGATCCAAAGGACAGATGGCTCAATAGCTAGCAAGCAAGATAAGTGCCGCAGGCAGTGGACAGCTTTTCCTTGCACCCTTGCTTAGTTGAAAAGGGGCAGACAGACTTTGACCCATCACAAGTTGTGTGAATGGAACACTGTATAAGGACTTGACTTTTTTAATAAAGCTTAAGGGGAACCAGATTTATGTAAGACCCTGTAAGTGGTAGTCACAGCTGACAAGGGCCTTTATAATATCTACTAGAAGTACAACTTCCAGGTTATGGTAGTTCATAACAACCTGCAAAAAAACAGTAAAGTATGCAGATTGTAAATGTTGGGGCAGTGCTCAACAAAGCCCTTTTGCCATGGGTGAATTAGAGAATGTAATACTTTATTAAGCCTACCCACAAATATTCTGGCATAGCACTTTGTCTCTACAATGTTTAGGGAGATTTTTCACAATTTTTGGGTCTTTCCCTTGCTAAGGGAAAACTACTATGCTTGATTCTTGCAATAAGAGTGACATTTGTCCTGACTCCATAATACTATTAAATAATGTTATTTAAATTTGCTGATAGTTGCCTTCTCAGGAATTTGTAAAGGATTGCAGTTAAATAGGCTGGTCTGGGGACTTTCCCAGAGATTGTATCTTTGATTTCCTAGTGGACCACTTGAAGAGAAATAGCCTTCCGTAGATTTTAGAGCCGTGTGGTGATGAACAGTTTCTCGCAGCATTTCTCCAAAGCAGGTGGTAGTTCACTAGCCACAGGGGATACACATACAGAGTGAAAGAAATTACGGAATTCAACGTTAACTCTCTGTTTATTGGTAGTTAACTTGCCTGTAGCCCTTTTAGTACAGGCTATCCTGAAATGAACCCTCCGTTGCTAAGGAAATAGGCCAGAAGTTTACCTGGTTTGTCTACCAGTGCCAATTCATGTAACACTACTTTCTCAGGTACATTTGTGACCTTCCCATCAGAGTTTCAAAGAAATATATTCCTACGTGAGTATGCACCCACCCCAAATGCATGTTGATACCAAAACTCATTATTTACGACCCTTTAATTTTTGCTTCTTGTCTTTTTTCTTAGTGATGTCTCTAGATTGGCTTCCTGGCTTGCTTAGGATGGAAGTGAAAAAGTGTGGCAGAGATTGTATTCCTTCAACCAGGGTCAATTCTTTTGTCAGCTCCTTACTTTCTTCTGGTGTTTGGGATGCAGACAAATTATCATCTAGGATTCACCACACCAAAGACAAAGCATAAAAACCAGCAAAACCACAAGCCATGAGAAGCAATGAAATAAATGTATTAAAGACTTAGCTCTTTGCGTAAAGCCTTCAAAGAGTAAAAAAAAGTACATTCATCCAGTCTTAAATAGTGTAAAGCCTTATTCAATTAAACATCCAATAACCTTAATTAAATAATATACTTCCAATTGCATTCTTTATTGAGCCCAAATGGCTCCAAAGTGTTATACTTTAAAATAAAAAGTTTCTTTTTTTAATAATTTATCCTTAAAGTTTGTACATTCCTTATCTTCCAGAGTCTTTACTCTTTCAGCATCTTCTCCAGTAAATGGTGAATTTTGACTTACCACTAGTGATGGGAAAAGCTGGAGGGACACCACCTTATGTATGAGTTGCTCTGGTGAGAGTACATGTTTCAGTAGGGAGTCTCTACTGCAGGTGTGGTTGTCTGATCTAGCAGAGTTATTCTGAACTGCAGAGAATTTGCCTGGTTTTGATGTGTTTTTTCAATGTTTGTGGAAATGCTTCATGAGGATAATCAGAAGAGGATACTCTCAAATCAATATCATCTAAAGTTGATACATATGCTTCCCCAGTATCAGATCATGTAGAAGTAGGGAGGTCTTGCATAGGAAAGTATAGTTGCAAAAATAATACAGTTTGATCTGAAGAGTCAAAACTGTGCCTTTTATTTTGAAAATTCAGAATCAGTATGATTGGGTATTTAAAACAAGTAATTATTTTATTTCTGAAGCACAGTGTGTGCATCTGGCTTATTAAAGTCTTGAAGCAGTTTAATCTTCTGTCCCAACAAAGAAAACAAATGTCCCTCCTTAGCCGCTCTGAGATGTAGCTCCTTGTTAGTGTAGTTTAGCACAAGAAAAATAATATGGTGGGTTCATGACTGCTTATCTTTGCAACCCCATGCGACCTTTCAATTACTATGTGGTCTGTAATACACAAGGCCATCGGGAAATTGTCTTACAGGAATCCCCAAACATTGGATTCATCTGTACCCACTCTTAAGCTCTTAATATTCTTATTATTTTTATTTCCACAGGGTCCTCCAAAACTTTATTTAGTAACACTGTGGTTAACACTGTTGAATGCCTGTTCCCATGGCTGTTGCATCTTGGCTCTTTCATTTAGGACAGCAGCTAGATTCAAAATAAAACATGCAAACATCAAGCAAGTCCATACAGTGCTTTCCAGAAAAAAAGTTAAAGCCTTATAACAGGAAAGGAGAACATAATTAAGCATCATAAGATATTCTGTACCATTGATGTGTGATTTGGGGATGTCACTATTGGCTGAGTGTTCTGCTTGTGATACTGTTGCCACCTTTCCAAATGGCCAAAGTGGGACATTTGTGCTACAAACATCAGATTTTGCAGGGCAAAATATACCCACGGCCAGTACAATGGACAGAACTTCAGTTGTTTGCCTGAATAAAAGTTTATTCTTGTAGCATTTCAGTTCCTTATTCTGTTTTGTATAACATTTAGGTGTTTCAGATACAGAATAACTATTTTATGCAACTATTACATACAATATAGAAAATAATTTTGTCCTAAAATCTCAGGACATTTGCCATTTTCTCACAATATTTTGCAGGACACAACTGCCCAAAGAGGGACTGTCCCTCGCAAAGTGGGACAGGTGGTAACCCTAGATTCAGGCCAATAGAGGTATTCTACAGGCCAAGTTCATTTGCTTAGCTTCTCTCTATATGGCCTATTTCAGGTACATAGCAGTGTATTACAACTTGCTCTGTAGTCAGTGGTGTCTTTTTGAATTGTATAGGGATAGGGATCTGGTATGTGCTTTTTTTCTTCTGTTCCTTTCCAACTCCATGGGGACAGTATTTGGGAATTCTTCTCGTAGACATTTTGTGGAAAAATAAAATGTCAAGGTGCTCTAAGTGTTCATACTCACCTTATGGTTATGACTTTTTACAGCATATTCTGCCAGTTAAGTACTTAAGTTGGAATCTTCAGTAATATCAGATGCAATTGCTCTGTGCTATTTTTAGTTTATTGTTTTGCCATTTCAAGGGTTGATCCCTGAAATAATACAAATAAAACATGGTTACCATCTGAAACTTCTATCCCGTATGGGACTTACTAAAAGCTCTGTTTTTTTTTTCCTCCTTGGTATTTTATTTTTAATGTTTTATTATTATGGACTTATTGTAATTCTGCTTGTAACTTTCATCCCAGTTAATATTCCTTGAATTCTGAAACCCACCTTCATTTAAATGGTAAGATCCAGTGGCATCCATCTTTTTAAATTTGCTAGTTATACAAAGTCTGTTATTTTGTTTGTTATTTCTGTGACTTAGCTAATATGATTTTTGATAAACAAATCTCAAAACACATGAATGACTCTGTATTTGAATAGAATCCTAAAAACTGATGTGAGATGACATATTCATTTTCTGTGAGGCATTTTCCTGTGAGACAACTTAATTTAGCAAAATACTTTGCTTACAACTATTTCTTATTTATTTATTTATTTATTACCTATCTTTGACATTTTGTTATACTTAACTGCATTGTTGAAATTTCCAGGACCATTTTTGTGAGAAAACTAGAGCTGATCTATATTGCACGGAGAAAGTTTCTATAAAGAATTCTCTGAACATCTCTACTTTTATCTCATTAAGTTTACGGAGAAGACTTCTTGCAATAATACAGGGTAAAAATATCCAATCACTCTCTAGATGATTTTACCCTCATATTCCACTTTAGTTTAAATTGTTATTCGGTGAATTTCATTAAACAAAGCACATGTGCATTATGATGAATGCCATTCTTCCACTGGGATCTTTTTCCAATTAAGGAATCTAAATCTACTAGATACACCTTCCCACATCCTGAATTCATCGCTGCAATAAACTAAACAAATGCTCGACACTAAAACATTTTGCTTTAATGCGGGGACTTAAATATATATATAAAATCTCCACAGCTAAGAAAACTTGGGGACCAATGATCTCTGTGTGGAGTGAGATGGAGGGGGTTGTGATTCTGCTGTATGAATGTTTCATTCAAAGTGTAAATTAAGTTTGTTCTTTTCAATTGATATGGAACTTGAACTCTGAGCATTCAGGTCTGTGATAGAGCTCACACTTATTACATAATGTTTTATATTCACAAGACATATTTCCATTATAAATTATTTCCTGACAGCCAAACGTATGCAAATACTACAAAATGCAATGAACTCCTAAAATGCAGTGATATATGGAACTGTATCAAATTTAACTACTGCATATTATGAATATTTGAAATATGAAGGTAAGACCATTTTTTCTGCTAACTATATAAACCCACTGGTTCAAAGGTTTTCATTTCAGGTGTGAACTGTAAGCATTTAATGACTTGTGCAGCGTCAGAAAAGCAGGAAAAGACTGATGGAATGAAACACTGGACAACAGATCTTCATCAGATCATAGCCGTAATCCACACTCGTAAACTACAAGATATTTTGCAGGCATTTTCTACTTTTTAAACAAATTACAAAAGTTGCACAGTTACAACTTATTCCACATATGATATCTGTATTAAAAACAAACACAAACAGTAATGTGGCAAAGTAAATGATCTTAGGAATTTGGTATTATATTTTCCAGGCCAAATGTGACAAAAGAACACTTAGCTCTCATGTTTTTGTGTAAACTTGATTTTTGTAGTGCAGTCAATCATTATTATAACTGATTCTATCGAACATTATCAAAGACTTGCATAGTGAAACATCCACAGGGACAAAGAGATAAGAAGATTCATGTTCTTGTCATATAAGGATTAGCCACATTCCATGCTGATCAGGTACAATTTTTTTTCCAGATAGTAATGTATGCTTGCTGTCTGTAAACCTTGCAAACATGCCTGGGGACTTTTTCAACATCTGAGGTATCATTTATTATTCAGTTATAGTCAGTGAGTTCAATGTGCACTGAGTAGAATTGCAAAATGGATTGCAGCATGCCTTCTATTGCAATCTCCACTAAATATACTGGAATATATTATACAGGGATACTGCTTAAAGTTACCCACCCTGAAAGATCAGTTGCATTCTAAATAACAGATACCCAGTACCCCTAGAAAACAAAATAAAATTCACATATACCACTTCACTCGGGACTGCTTTAGACTTTAACCTAATTACATGCAGGACCTGCCTTTGGTCAACTGGTGCTGTAGGCAAAAGGTATCCACAGCACTCCCAAACACCACCTGGTGCCCCATGCTGGTCTTTGTACACCATCCGGATTATTGGAGAAGTGCCCCTGCTAGAACTGGGCCCTAGGAGGCCGCCTAGTTGGCCTATGCCTAAGGCCAGCTATGACTACACATGCTCTCAAATCATCATGTCACATGCGCCAGTTATTTCAGTCTGTCCATCTTACTAACATGGAATATACCTAACATTAAGCAAAGGGAAGCTGCTTCCACTTCTGTGATATTATTTGTTGTCTTTGTTTCAGTTTTTTTCAGTACAGATGCCTTCATCAATCAGCTGCATTTTGATGCTTTTGCAATTTGATCATATATCAATAAATATCTAAATCTATCTTTTTATATATATATATATATATATATATATATATAAATATATATATATATATATATATATATATATATATATATATATATATATATATATATATATATATATATATATATATATATATATATATAAAACACACACACACATAAGCGTACATATATATGGGTGTGGTATATTGAAGATTTACCCACAGCTGGTGTGGCTTGATCACAATGTCAAACCCTGAGTGATTAAACGAAGCCAACTGTGGGTAAATCTTCAATATACCCACACCCACGAGTCAGTTATTGCTATTATACAATGACATTATTTAAGAAAGAAATTACTTAATTTTCCTAAATAATGTCTTTCTATAACTGTGCTGTGGAGTTCTTCTGCATTGTTTCTGCATTCTACTACTTTGTTGATGTACTGTGCATGCATGTGGGACTTACATTCTTATGCTTGCACAATACATCAATGCTTTGGAACACAAGCAACCGAGAATGGAAAAATTGGGACTGTTTAGAGTTACATGCCACAGTATAAAGAAAAAATTATCAATTTCAACAATTGGCTAAGTTTCTGGTATCATTCAAAGGGGATCCAGTATCTGTCCACCTGGGATAACGTGCTCGACAAGCCACGTTGCTTCGCAAGAGATGGCTTGCACCTGTCACCCTTAGGCTTTTGAATACTGGCCAAGGCTCTTGCCACCTCCATAGTGCCTTTTTTAGGCAAGGCTCAAAAGACAAACCCACCACCATAAATAGCACAAGTAACCAAAAACTGAGGGTAATGCTACTCAATGCCAGAAGTCTAAACCTCAAAATGCATGCACTTGAGGCACTCAGTATGGAGAACACCGACATCTGTGCAGTAACAGAAACCTGGTTTAAGGTTCCTGAGAGCACCCCAGCACTACTAGACTATAACTCATACCATACCATACCTTTTGGCCACAGAACCAGGACCGAAACACAAAAGGCGGGGGTGTATCCATATTCATCAAGGATACCCACACCTCCAGGTTAGTGGTGCAGCACAATGCGTCAGAGATCATCCATGTGCAACTAACAAGGGCAAAACTGCAATCCAAATTGTAGCTTGCTACAGATCACCCACCATGGCCCAGGGCCCCCATTCTGCATTTCTGAAGACACAGGGAAATATGAAGATCCTACCAAACACCTTAATACTGGGTGATTTCAATTACCCAAACATAAACTGGGAGAACTACTCAAGTACTAACTCCCTTGCCCAATGCTTCCTAGAATTTATAAACTCGAACGCCCTGGATCAACTGGTCAACACCCCCACCAGAGGGAACAACATATTGGACCTTGTCATCACCAACATGGGTGACTGGTGTTCCACACCACAGGTCAACCCCTCGCTGGTTAGATCAGACGATAGACTAATAACTCTGGATATACACATTCCGCCCCCACCCCCAATCAAGGCAATCACCATGAAAAACTTTTCAAAAGCAAACCACGTTACTTAAGACCAAGGTGGAAAGGTTTACAGCCCCCATGCTAAAGGACAATGCTGTCCAAGCTGCTGAAACCTTTCCAAAGGCACTCTATGAGCACCTGCAGGAATGCATGGATCATGCTATCCCAGGTAAAACCAAGACTCACTCTTCCAAGAAAAGGAAACCAGTCTGGTAGACCCCTGCCATAAATAAGCTGTACAACAGAAGGAGGAAACTAGTACAGAAAAGAGTAAACTCCCAAGAAGGAAAGACATCTCTGATCAGTATCAGCAAGAAACTACAATCCCTCATTAAATCATCCAAGGCTAGTTTTTAAAGAAAAATTGCTAATGACTCCAAAGATAACCACAAAGCGTTCTTTAGCTATGTCAAGAACCTAAGTGGAAACTCTCAGATCTTCTCTGATTTAGTGCAGAATAGCACAAAATACACTGAACTGACTGATATTGCAAACATTCTGGCAGACAGGTTTAGTGCAAACTTCACCCCCCCACCCCCTAAAGGGCCCATAACAATACCAGAAGAATGTAGGGCCCCATCAATCACTGACACAAAGGTTAAAACAGCCCTATCTAAAGCCAAAAACACAGCTTCAATGGGACTGGATGGGGTAACAGGCTGTGTCTTACAAGAGCTCCAAAATGAACTAACCCCCCACCTAAACACAATGTTCAAACTCAGCCTCTCTACAAGCTATGTACCCACAGAGTGGTGCACAGCAACAGATATCCCACTCCACAAAGCTGGAGCCACAACAGACCCCAGGAACTATCACCCTATACGCCTGACTAGCCTGGTCTGCAAGGCTATGGAACGCATCATCATGAAACTCATTAACAGAGATGTTGGGAACCTCCAAACCTTGGACCCTACCCAGTTTGGTTTTGTTAAGGGCAGATCATGTCTCCTAAACCTGGTGGACTTCTTTGAGATGGTTACTAAGGCATTAGATGAGGGAAAGGAGGTCCACACAGCCTACCTAGACCTTGCATAGGCTTTCAACACCATTCCCCATTCTAGTGTTATAGACAAGCTCACCAGCTTGAACATAAACCCCTGCATCACGAGATGGGTTGCCAACTGGCTCATGGATAGAACCCACATGGTGAGAGTTGCAGGCTCTACGTCTGACTCTAAACTGGTTACAAGTGGCATCCCCCCAGGGCCCAGTCCTAGGACCCCTCCTGTTCGGTATATACTTCTCAGAGGTACAGGCAAGCATAGAAGGACTATGGCTGACCAAGTTTGCAGATGACTACAAACTAGGGGCCATAATTGATTCTCCTGCTGATACCGACACCCTCCAGATGGGTCTCACTAAGACGGATACCTGGTGTCAAAATCATGGCCTCAAGCTAAATGCCAAAAAGTGCATAGTCATCTCCTTTGGAAAAAACAAAGTACCCGTGAACTACCACATAGGTAGTTGTCCCGTAAATACGGAAAATGTAATAAGGGATCTGGGGAACCAAGTAGATAGTAATCTCTCCTTTGATAATCATATTGCCAAGGTGGTTAGAAAATCCTTCTATGTGGCCCACCTAATCACAAAAGGGCTCACATCTAGAACAAAAGTGGTTATTGTGCCTCTCTACTCATCACTCATTAGACCCATCATAGAATACAGTGCCCCATTTGGGATGTACCTTAAAAGACACCTGCAACAGCTGGAAAGGCCACAAAAGTACCTCACCATGAGGATTACTGGCCTCAAACAGATGCCCTATGCAGGCCAACTCAAGAAACTCCAGCGGTACTCAGTTGCATACCTCTTACTCAGAGGTGATCTCTGCCTGACATACAAGGCCACGTCTAACCCAGAATTGATGGACATGCTCCACCTAAAAAAAAAAAAAAATCTCAGAGAGCCACACGCTCTAGAGATATAAACCTCACCACAACGATAAATAGGACATGCTGGAGGGATAGACTCCTATCCCAGAGACTCCCCATGCTTTGGAACAGGATTCCAATATACATCAGGCAGAGCCCCTCACTAACACTCTTCAAAAGAACCCTTGGTGGGTGGATGGCAAACAGAAAATTTACCCCGAGGATCACTGCACTGGCTCTGCTGGACAGTGGCGCAGGGAACTAATGGCTCTGCTGGACAGTGGCACAGGGAACTAATGGCTCTGCTGGACAGAGGCACAGGGATCTAATCCAAAGGGGTGGCGAAAGCCAACACATTCTGGCTAGGCTTATACATGCCCTTGGGCGGATACGTACGAACCTATGAACAATAGAGACAGAGCAAAAATACAAGAATAATCAAGTAATTTTCCTTAGTTTTGCAGAATGTACCTGATTTTCTTTATATTTCCTCTACCGTCAGTACGTACGTCTCAATCTTTTAGCTTAAGAAATGTTGCAGAGCCTTAAATAAGGGGAACAAAGGTACCTATTGTAAATGTTCATCTTACAAATGGAGAAAGCAGGATTTATTCTACCGTGCATTGCATAGTCACTATTTAGTAACTTCACTCCTCAGAGATTTGCCAGAAAGCTACAAATTTTTTGAGGGACAGACCTAGAATATGAAGCAAAATTTGGACACTTGAAATGTACAGTACCAAAGCACACACTAATAGATGAAAGTCGGGTTGCACTTCAGTGACTGGACTTTATTCTATTGGTATATGCTCGATTTACAGAGACGATGGTTGGGCTGAACAAACAGGGTGTGCATTTTTGAATGCTACTGCCCTATAATTTTATAATTATAGATATAGTCATACTTGATATGTATTAATAATGCTGGAACAAGGCATGTCTTACCATTTGATAGTGAAAGGAAACTATAAGTATTTTCTTCTCCACTAGCAATCCTTATGTTATATTGTTAAAAACAAAATTTGATTATTTGTCAAAACATGATTTCCAATTTTTGCACAGTATTATATGTGAAAATAAAAGTAAAAAAAATGTCTGCATTTAAAACTTTGAGTAGATAAAATAAAATGCATTCCTTGGACCCATGTTTACCTTCTTTGAATGCTACTTTCTTTATTTAATTTATGTCATTTATTTTTTTATATTAAACTTGTCTGATGCTTTGAATTTTTCACACTGAGAATAGTCAGTGTGACTTTTATGATAATGGGCTTGCACAATTTAACTGGGTAAATGACACCTCTAAAAACCTACTATGCAGTTGATAATTGCAACAGTCTTAATGCTGAGCACCTGATTTTGAATGGAGTGAAATTTTAGGATATCCACTTGCCGGAGTGTTCTTGGTATATATACACATGAATAAAGTGCTATGGACACGTAACAGAAGGATGTTGACCTATCTGAAAGGAAGAAGTTGGCTGTATTGGTCTCACAAGGTTATAAAAAGAACAAAATAAAAATAAGGAAGTGTACACTGCAACTTAGCACTTCTTGTAGCTACTAGAGCACATGGAAAATGTTCCATGTGTTACTCAATTTCCATTAAGTAGCAGGTAAAAAGAGCACCAAAAGTGAGCACTGTTTCAAGAGGTTGTAGTGACCTGAATAAGAATCACTATTGTTTCTTCTAAACTATGAATGTTGCCCATGGATTAGCCATAATATAGAATTCAGTACCTTTCTGTACCACTTTTGATGACAATTCATTAACTTATTAAACTTTTTTTTAAATAACAAAGCCCAGTGGAGAGCAGAAAGGTGATCACTGAGTATCTTTATTCAGCTATGTCACAGTGTTGTCCATGGTTGGTCTGTTTTCTAAATTGTGACAGAGGAACATGTATGTCTTTCAGTATGGTTGCAGCCTTTGTGGAGGGCTCTTGCTGACCATTTCCATTTACCTGTACTCCTGACTATGACTAGAGGCAAGTTGTTTTATGATGATTATGACCTCCCTTGGACTCCTGTCCTTAGCACACTGATTTTGAGTTATTTTTGGCAATGTTTTTTTTCGTCATCAAACTGTTTTGGCTGGTGGTGACTTTGGCTTAAGAAGTAGACAGGTTTGCATAAAGATGTTGCTATTTTTGAGTGGGGTGATTATACTTTTTTAATATTCTAGATTATTTCTTCTTTGCAGTGATTTTTGCATTTATTTCAATGTATTATGAGCTTTTTTTGCTAATTGTGCATTTTTATTGTATGTTTTTGCTTGTTATTTTTGTTTTAATAAAGTGCACCCTAATTTATGGTCTTCAGCAGAGGTGGAATGCCTTATAAGTTAAGAAGTTCATATCTGTCCAGGTCCGGTACTATCCCAATGTTACTCTCAGGACTGGGGAAGGCCCATTGAAAATAATCGTATTTTGGACAGGAGCAGCCAGTAAGTAACAACAAACCAGTTTTCCTGTTTTTCTTTTCATTCATTAGTGTATGCATGTATGTGTGTGTGTGTGTGTGTGTGTGTGTGTGTGTGTGTGTGTGTGTGTGTGTGTGTGTGCGTGTGTGTGCGTGTGTGTGTGTGTTCCTTTTGTCCACCCAGGCACACTGACATCCCACTCACTAGACTGAACAAGGAGAAGGTTACTGTTAGCTGCCTGTCGGGTGCCAGCATCCGCCAGATAACACAAGCACTCAGATCACTCAAAAACAAGTACAAATATGACTCTGTCATTGTACATGTTGGTGTGAATGACCTGAGATGTACCTCCATGGACTACATGAAAAGAGACATAGAGGAGCTCTCTGATCATGTACCCAGGCTGGTATGACCCTGACCCTGAGTAACATCTTGCCCTCATCAAGAATGATGCCACAGTATGAAGAAAACATGATCAGTTTTAACAATTGGCTAAGCTATTGGTGTCATTCAAAGGGGATCCAGTGTCTGTTAGCCTGGGACGACATGCTCGACAAGCCATGCTGCTTCTCCAGAGATGGATTGCACCTGTCGCCCCTAGGCTTTCGAATACTGGCCAAGGCTCTTGCCACCCCCATAGTGCCTTTTTTAGGCAAGGCTCAAAAGACAAATCCACCTCCATAAACAACACAAGAAACCAGAAACTGAGGGTAATGCTACTCAATGCCAAAAGTTTAAACCTCAAAATGCACACACTCGAGGCACTCCTTAGCATGGAGCAAATTGATATCTGTGCAGTAACAGAAACCTGGTTCAAAGCTCCAGAGAGCACCCCAGCACTACCAGGCTACAACTCATACCATACCTTTCAGCACCAGAACCAGGACTGAATTGCAAAAGGAGGGTGTGTGTCAGTTTTCATAAAGGATGCCCACGCCTCCAGGTTAGTAGTACAGCACGAGGCCTCGGAGACCATCCATGTGCAACTATCAGTTGGCAAAGCTGCTTTCCAGATCATAACCTGCTACAGATCACCTACCTTGTCTCAGGACCCCCACTCAGCATTCCTGAGAACATTGGAAAATACAAAGGTCCTACCTAACAGCATGATATTGGGAAATTTCAACTACCCAAACATTGACTGAGATAACTACTCGAGTACAAACTTCTTTGCCCAATGCTTCCTAGAGTTTATAAACTCAAACACCCTGGAACATCTGGTCACCACACCCACAAGAGGTGACAACATACTGGACCTGATCATCACCAACATGGGGGATCAGTGCTCCACACCAGAGGTAAACCCTTTGCTGGTAAGATCAGATCATAAACTAATCACACTGGACATCCACATCCCGACCCCACCCTAAGTCAAGGAAACCACTGTGAAAAACTTTTCAAAAGCCAACTTCTCAAGACCTACGTGGAAAGTTTCATAGCCCCCTTGCTAAAGGATAATGCTGCCCAAACCACAGAATCCTTTACAAGTGCATTCTGTGAGCATCTACAGGGATGCATGGATCGAGCCATCCCAAGTAAAACCAAAACTCACTCTTCCAAAAAAAGGAAACCAATCTGATGGTCCCCGGCCATAAATAAGCTTTACAATAGAAGGAGGAAAACATTACATGATAGAGCTAAATCCCAAAAAGGAAAGGCATCACTGATCAATACTAGCAAGAAACTACGATCCCTCATAAAATCATTCAAGGCCAGTTTCAAAAGAAAAATTGCCAAGGACTCTAAAGATAACCACAAAGCCTTCTTTAGCTATGTCAAAAATCTAGGTGGTAACCCTCAGATATGCTCTGAGCTAGTGCGAAATGGCAAAAAATACACTGAACCAACTGACATTGCCAACATCCCGGCTGACAAGTTCAGTGCAAACTTTACCCCCCCCCCCCCTCACCACCAAAAGGGCCCGTGTCCATCCCAGAAGAATGCAGAGCCCCAGACATCATGGACACGCAGGAAAAAACAGCCCTCTCCAAAGCTAAGAACACAGCATCAATGGGACCGGATGGTGTCCCAAGCTGCATCTTACACGAACTCCAAAAGGAACTGAACCCTCACCTAAATTCACTTTTCAGACTCAGCCTTACCACAGGCTATGTACCCAAAAAATGGCGCATGGCAACAGTCATCCAGCTCCTCAAAGGTGGTGCCAAAACAGAACCTGGGAACTATCGTCCTATAAGCCTGACTAGCCTGGTCTGCAAAACTATGGAACGAATCATCATGGAACTCATAAACAGAGACATTTGGAACCTCCAAACACTGGACCCTACCCAATTTGGCTTTGTTAAAGGCAGATCCTGCCTCCTAAACATAGTGGACTTCTTTGAAACAGTTACCAAGGCCATAGATGAAGGAAAGGTAGTCCACACAGCCTACCTGGACCTCGCTAAGGCCTTCGACACCATTCTTCACCCTGGCATCATAGATAAGCTCACCAGCTTGAACATTAACCCCTATGTCATGAGATGGGTGGCCAACTGGCTCACAGATAGAACACACATGGTCAGAGTCACAGGTGCCATGTCCGACTCTAAACCAGTTACAAGTGGCGTCCCACAGGGCTCGTTCCTGGGACCTCTCCTGTTCGGTATATACTTCTCTGAGGTACAGGCAAGCATGGGAGGACTGTGGCTGACCAAGTTTGCAGATGACTGCAAACTGGGGGCCATAATCGACTCACCGGCTGACACAGACACCCTCCAGAATGTTCTCACAGAGACAGATACCTGGTGTCAAAACCATGGCCTCAAGCTGAATGCCAAAAAATGCATAGTCATCCCCTTTGGGAAAAACAAAGTACCCACGAATTATCACATAGGTGGTAATCCACTAAGTACTGAAGATGTAATTAGGGACCTGGGGACCCAGGTAGATAGCAACCTCTCCTTCGATAATCACATTGCCAAAGTGGTTAGAAATTCCTTCTATGTAGCCCACCTAATCATGAAAGGGTTCACCTCTAGATCAAGAGAGGTCATTGTGCCCCTCTACTCATCACTCATTAGGCCCGTAATAGAGTACAATGCCCCATTTGGAATGTACCTTACTCGACACCTGCAACAGCTGGAAAAACCACAGAAGAGAGTGGGGTGATAAAAGATCTATGCAAATATCTCCACTCACCAAGAGGATCATGGGCCTCAAAGAGATGCCTATGCAGCTCATCTAAAAAAACTCCAGCTTTACTCGGTTGCTTACCGCCTGCTCAGAGTTGATCTCTACCTGACGTATAAGGCCATGTCCAACCTGGAATTAATGGACATGCTCCACCTCAAGAAAACCAAATCTCTTAGAGCCACACGCTCCAGTGAACTAAACCTCAGCACAACAATTAACAGGACATGCTGGAGGGATAGATTCCTGTCTCAGAGACTTCCCTCGCTCTGGAATAGAATCCCAATTTATGTTAGGCAGAGCCCCTTGCTTTCTCTCTTCAAGAGAAATCTTGACGAGTGGATGGGAAATCATAGGTTTACCCCTGGGATCATTTCAGTGGCCCTGCTAGACAGATGCCCGGGAAACTAATTTAAAGGGGATGCAAAAGTCAACACATTCTGGCTAGGCTTATAAATGCCCTCGGGCAGATAGCCTAGTACCTACCTATGAACCTATGAGGGATAATAAATCTCCAGTACTTCATCTCCCTTTCTCAAGATGGCTTGCTGGATCTTTCTCAGTGACTGAGTCAAGGTCTCTAGACATATAAATGGATCTCCAGTCTCACTGCTTGTAGGTGTTTTTTTTCTCCTTTTGCAGTTCTGTCTGGGAAACTGTAATATTTTCAGAGAACCCCCACAACTATCTAAATAACGCAAACACTTCAGCTGCCATAGGTGTGTTGTCTGGCAGATGATTGACTGTAAAAATGAAGTAGCAGACTTCATATTGCAAGAAATGCTCAGTACATGAACACTCATAATCTCACCAGAGCCGCAATGTACTAAATGACTAACTATTCCTCACTTCCCATTTAGGGAGAGGCAAGGAGCACATTTCTTTTATTGTTACCTCAACTCAGTCAACCAGTACCTCAGGCTTCAATAGAGTTCCTGAAGAAAACATTTGGCAATGTTCTTTATGTTTAAAAGATAATTTAAACCATGTGACTTTTGATTCATGGACCTAAGCAGCATGACTGCTGGATCAAAATGCTTCTAAATGATAAAGTGTTAATAAATTGGGTTATAATCGAAAACTAAAAAATGTATTTTAGGGAGGAGGAGAAGGAGATAAGAATCCATCAGTTATTGTTTCATGCTTCCCTCTCTGCTGTCTGTTTCTTAAAATTGCATGACTCTTGTGCGCATAGCAAAGTAATGGAATGTCACTGCTTCTTGTGTGTAGACAGAAGCACAGTTTGTGCAAGTAGAGTCATATAATGTTTTTAGAAGGGATGGTCAGGAAACAAAATGGAAGCTGATATTACAAAACACTGGCATCTGCTTACAGAAAATATTTTTTTGTTAACTAAACTGCACAATTCTCACTGCAGTCTTTACAAATTCAACATTGTTTTGTCAATTACTGCAGGACCATTGACACATTTTATCTTCCTTCACAGTTAAACAAGGCAGTGCAAAGTACTGCATTTGCCATTTATTTTAACAAATGCAGAGGACAAATTCTATATCTTAAAATCATGCAGCATCTTCGTGTAACATAAGTGACTTGACCTTTTAAAGGATGTGTGTGATTTATGTACCATTCCCAATGTAGTAACAGTATGAACAGCTACCATAGGAGATGAAAGAAAAAAAGCTACAAAACAGTAAGCCTTTCAAAATATCATATATGTTCAGATAATGTTTGTTCCATTCCTCCTGATAGTAATGGCATCTTACCTTTTGAAAGAGCAGCATTCACACAGGCAATTCCAAAAGTAACACAATACAAATCATTTGGTTCATTCTGGTATCATAGAGGGGAATCACAAGACATTCATTCAGCCATGGAAAGCAGATCATAAGTGATACCACAAAAGTGAATCTAGTGTCCTGCAAAGATCTGTAGTGCACTAGATTCAGGAATATGCTACTGCATGGTGCTTTACTTTTTACGACCAAAGTCTGTTTATAACATGCTAATAGATGTGCTATTTGTTGTAATACACAGTAGAATATAAGTGCTAATTAGTAAAATAAGTAACTTCACTATGTAAGTCTCACAAAGCTGAACACCTGGAAGTGGCATTCACAGATTCATGCAGTGCACAGCAAATTTATTTATTTAACATTTGTTTACTTGAAAAGTCTGACTTGGAACGAAGCCAATTTTCAGTGGAGGCCCGGGGAGAAATGCTCCAGATACATGTCTTTGTAAATCATTTTATTACAATTCTCATGTAGCCCTTATTTCACTCACATCATTACAAACATGACAGAAAGGCTTCTCAATGCTGTACAAAAATATACATTTGTCCATTAATGCTAGACTGCAATTCCAGTGCAAGTAAAAATCTGAAGCTGACAATTTTTTTTTTTAAAAAACAGCTTTATTAAATTGAAAAAAAGAAAACATTATCTTGAATTATGTACAGTTTTGAATATGAATAATAGTGTCAATGAAAATTAAAAAAACAAACTATTTACAATGACATTTTCCACAAATACAAGTTAATAAATTGTAAATGCTTTTAAATATCATTACAATAGTGTTAAATTATTTATCTAACAAATCATATACTTTCTTCCACGTGTTGCATACAATAGTATTCCTCGAGGATCTTGCATACTTCAAAAAGTACATTTTTGAATTCATTTACTGAGGGGGAAGATTTTGACTTCCAGTTTCTTGTGATTGTTTTCCTGGCTACTGATAATATAGACCAGAGCAGAGGCTACAATTTGGAACAGGAGTGTTAAACAATATAAGTGATTTTGAGAGAAAAAATTTTCTGTAAAAATAGCTTGCAGGAAGAAATTAATGTCATTCCAGAATGTATTTATTTCTATACAATCATATACCATATAAGCCCAATCCGCATTAACGTCTTTATTACACCTCTAACAGTTGACATTCTTCTTATTAAATTTACTTAAAGAGAATGGGGTGATAAAAGATCTATGCAAATATCTCCACGTGAAAATTTTCCATCTTAGTGATGAAGTGATTACACTAGCTGATTGCAATATATGTAATTTGTTTTTGTCTGTAAGAGAATAATTATTTAATAAGGAAAAATAATTCCAATAATTATCTGGTGCATTATCTAGATCTAGTTTAATTGCCTTATATAACTGAGCCAAAATGTTCTTTGTCGGGGATTTATGATTTATAGACAGCACCATATACTGAATTAATTTAAGTACTGAACTTTTAGTTATTAAAGTGATAGAGTCAAGTTTATTTAAGACATATTTACTAGTTTCATGTAGATCCAACCAAGAAGATGTATGAAATTCATATTCACTTTTCAGTAAATTAATGGATTTCAGGTCATTATTAGACATCATTTGGGACCAAAATATAAAAATGTTCTGTTGAAAGGAATACATTTTAGAATAATCAGAAGAAAAAATAGCACCTTGCATGTAAGCTATAGGAAATAAAAGAAATAACCAGTTTTTACCAGTCTTTATATAAATTGAATGTATATATATAGTTTCTAAAAGATCTCAAAATAAGGGTTATATAGTTAGATCTAAAATTCTGAGAGGAATAAGTTGAGAAGCAATCCTTTAAGATTCAGATAAAAGAGTTATTTAATAACATTAATTTCTGTAATGTATTATTGTTTATTGCATTACTCATTAATGTTTCTAGAATATTCTTCCATTTAGCAGTGTATTTGTTATCTATAAGAAGGGCCATCATAGAAACTGAGTAGATTTCCAAATTAGGTAAGGCTATACCTCCATTTTTCCAATTTATCATATGAAAAGATATAGCTATTCTAGGTCTAATAGGGAACCATAAAAAAATATGTATCATAAAATTAAATTTCTTAATTATTGAGCTAGGCAGAAGTAAAGAGATTGATTGAATAATATAAAGAATTTTGGGTACTAGGATCATCTTTATAATTAAAAGTTTTTCATCCATACAAAATTGGATTTTATTCCATTTTTAATGAGATTTCTTATTTCCAACAAACTTTTATTGCAATTAATTTGAATGATATATTTTACATTGTTAGCAATTACAATGCCTAAATAAAATAATTCATGAGATTGTGCCCTATATTTTTTGAAAACATCCTGTAATTCCAGTTTTTTTTTACAGCCAGCTGTTAATATTTTAGTTTTATTGCTATTAAAGGTTAAACCTGATTTTTTTTTGAAAATATTCAGCATCTTTAAAAAGAGCATGAATAGATGTATTATTACCACCCAGTGTAATAAGTATGTCATCTGCAAACATTTGTGTTTTGGAAACTTCATTAGGGCTTAACCTGTATCCTTCAATGTTTTCATCATATCTTATCAAATTAGCCCAAGCTTCCATAATCAATGTGAACAGTAAGGGAGATAAAGGGCATCCTTGCTTGGTTCCTTAAATAATTGGAATATTTTGGGATATATTTGTACCTATTTTAATATATGCTTGGCTAGCCTGATATAATTGTGTAAATAAAATTATAAAACTATTAGAAAAGTTTAATTCCTCTAATAATATAAATAAATACTCCCAATTTATTGAGTCAAAGCACAATTTATGTCAAGACTAATTAAAGTTAAATTATTATTTAGTTATTTAACTGATTCAATTAAGGATACACTTTTTGATGTTATCATAAAAGTTTCTATTTACTATAAATCCAGTTTGATCATCTTCAACTAATTTGGGTAAAAACGTTTTTAAGTCTATTTGCAAAAATTGACATAAACATTTTGTAATCAATGTTTAGTAAAGAGCTAGGTCTATAGGATGAACATTTAACAGGGTCTTTATTAGTTTTAAGGATAGGGGAGATAAAAGTATATTTCCATGATAGAGGTATTACATTATTATTTTTAGGAGATATTATAAACTTTATGAAGCAGCTTTAATGCATTAATTGGTAATAACTTATACATTTCCAGGATGATACCATCATTTCCCAGTGCTTTATTAAGTTTTAATTTAGTGATCTGGGATTGAATATCTTTAAAGGAGATAGGTCTGTCCATAAAAATAGCTTGCTCATTTGATAGTCGTTTTTGTATATTTATTAATGAAAGATTTGATTTCTTGATTAGAATCTATTATCTTAGGTTGTGGATTTATATTAGTAAAACATTCTCTAAATTCAATTAAGATATTCTGTATACATGAGACTGTCTTTTTTTAGGGGATAATATTTCATTTATGTGATTGAATTTATTTATTCTTTTAGTTTAATTAGCTAATAAATTTAGAGATCTAGGATTAGTGGAGAATTGTAAAACTTTATTTTTTTTCTAAAATAATCATATGTTTATGGTTCAGTATTTCCATATACTTATTATTCAAATAATTTATTTCTTTTTTTATCATTTTTGTTAATATCTTTCTCTTGAATAAGTTTCAGAGAATCTAACTTATGTTGTGTGTCAATTAATTGTTCATCCCAACTTTTCCTCTTTTAGTGATACCAATTAATAATTCTTCCATAAAGATAAGCTTTTAAGGCATCCCATACACAAATTTTAGAGATATCATTTATGTTATTTTGTTCTATAAAATTCTGAATTTCTAATGTTATAAATTCTTTAAAATCATTCAACTTAGTGATATAAGCAGGTATTCTCCTTATTTGAACAGTACAATTTGGATTAGCTAAAAATTCAAAAAATATTGAATTGTGGTCTGATAAAGGGCATGTAATCACCTTGGTACTAGTTAAAGAATCTACTAAATCATTACAAAATAAAACTCTATCTATCTTTGAGTAAATATTATGTCTATGTGAAAAAAAAGTATAAGCTAAAAAAGAATCAGCAAAGGTATGTATAACTTTCATGATTTATGTTTCAGAAAAATCTTTCAACAATTTGTCTGAAGCTGTAATTCTTCTTTTATTATGAGATAATGATTCTTTATTATCTAAAATACGATTAAACTTGCCCACTATTATTATATGTCCCTTAGAAGGTTGTACTATATGATCAAAATGTTGTTTTACCATATTGGTACCTATTCCTGGACTCCAATATAGGTTTGTTAAGGTATACATTTTGTTATTAAATTGGACAGTAACAAGACAAAACATTCCTTTATTATCTTTATATGTATTAATAACTTTTGGCCGTGGTAAGGTGTTGTTCCATAAAATGGCTACTCCTCTCTTCTTTTGAAAATGTTCTGAACTTAATAACACTGAGTATGATTTGGTATCTAATCTAAATACATCCTCTCTTTTCAGATGGGTTTCTTGTAAGAATATTAATTGGACTTGGTGTAGTTTGAGATATTTAAAGAAACTCCCCCTCTTATTTGGATTATTTAATCCATTAATGTTAATTGAAATACTCTTTAATGAAGTCATTCGGTATTATGTTAATGAAAAGGAAATATTTTGACCAAAACCATAAGCTATTAAAGAAAGTGGAAGGAATACTTAAAGATGCACTATTTATAAGGTACTGTAGTAGCATTGAAAAAAAGTAAAAATATGTAATTTGCTTTTTCAAGTGTTGTGGAAAATGTCAAGAAAACTAATAGAAAACCTTTATAGCTTAAACTAATAACATCATAACTGCCCCTAGCCCTCTTGAAGTTTAATACTCCCAATTCGAGTGACATATGATCACTCAAATTAACCCTCTAACCAGTAGCAACATCTAATCAGCATCTGTCTGAGAAACTATTTACTCTAAATAAGGCTGTTTTAGCTTCAAGAAAAAAAACTAATAATATATATCAAGAATCAATAAAAAGCATATTCATGTTAATAGTATATAAAAAATGGGTATACTACCGGAGATAGAAATTACACTATTTCGAAATCCAGTAGAAGATGCCCACTAACGCGAAAGTGCACTTCACCAAAAGTGCACTTTCACGAACACCACTTGAGCAAATGGTTATGGACCTTAGGGTTAGGGCTTGGGTTAAGGATAGTGGATAGCTAGTAGGGCTATCCACAATCCTTAACCCAAGCCCTAACCCTAAGGTCCATGACTACCACACCACAGTGGAGGAAACTGTATGTCCTCCACGATGCAGTAGTCATGGACCTATGTCCTCCACTGTGGTGCGGTAGTCACAGACCTTAGGGTTAGAGCTTGGGTTAAGGATAGCAGATACTTACTAGGGCTATCCACTATCTTTGACCCCAGCCCAAACCCTAAGGTCCATGACTACCGCACCACAGTGGAGGACATTGCCCGTTTATTCTAGTGGTGTTTGTGAAAGTGCACTTTTGGTGAAGTGCACTTTCGCGTTAGTGGGCATCTACTACTGGATTTCAAAATAGTGTAATTTCGATCTCCGGTAGTAGACTGATAAAAAACATCCATATGAGAATTACTCTATAAAGTGTAACACTAATAAATATCTTCTAATGACACATCTTAAAATTTTACTTTCACTAACCATCAAAAAAGAAAAAATGTCATAGTGAGCAATGTAATTAATAAAGACATATAATGACTCAAAGTGTCACTTATTCAATCACAGACTGTGCAAATAATGATATTACTATCTGAGAAAAGTAGCTGTAGTATTAATTTAGGTAATTTCTTCAATCTTAATATCTTATAGAAAATAATAGCACCTAAAATACTGGGCATAATCAGAACTGGATATATAGGTATATATAAAACATATCAGATACTGAAATGCTATTTGCTTAAGAAGTATTATAAAACAATTAGTTGATATGGCAGAAAAACATCAAGACTTCCTGCTATATCTTTTCCTGAAGATTTTAGAATAACTATTACAACCATATCTAACAATTTATAATTAACACTATACTAGTATATATCAGAATACTGCAGTGAAATATACACATAAGCTTGAGCACAAAGTGTCCTTATTAAGTGTCAGAATACCTAAAACTAGTACATCATAATCTGTAACTATGATGACAACAACATTGTCTACAATGACTAGCACACAGCGTAAATTAAGGATTTATAAAGGCGGATAGTTATCAAGCTAATTGTAAGATGTCCAGACAAAAAATAAAGTAATACATTGAAAACTGCATACATAATAATCTTACAGACACCATATATCGATGGATAGAGTAATTTATAATGTTAACATCATCTTTTGATCTGTCAAAATATTATAGCTTGGTCATACTATAACAAAATGTCAAGCATGGCATTAAACTGACCGATAAATATTTTTAGTAATTACTAAATTAATCATAAAGGAAGTGTTATTCTTCTAAATCAAAATAAATCATTTTCAGTTAATTAGACTTAGTAAGCAATTATAACATATAATTATTAAAATGTATAACAAAGCCTTATAATTTAAAAAAAAACATCAATATTGTATTGCATGAGTTCACGCAGTTTCAGAAAAGCTTTTCTCTGAATGCTTTCATTTTAAACTATATAACCCTGAACAAGCATTTATTTAGGTAATCTTCTGTGATATCATTAAATGAAGCCATTTCTGTCAATCGTATTACCTCGTTAAAATAAAGTAAAATAAGTAAATACATTGAATTTGAATAATGCTGTCTTGGTATCCTTCTGCATACTACCTTAAATTTGAATGTATTAATAAATAAATATTTACTTTTCTTTTCTTAGACGGATACTGTATAATATAGTTGATGGGAATTGTGCTGGCATCTCATGTTACATTTATTATATTTTATGTGAAAGATCTGAGAAATAAAATTGTGAAAATGCAAGCATTCAGATACTTATTTAAATAATACTGACATGAAGCCAGTCAAAAGACAAATAAGGGAACTATAGCTGTAAATGAACTGAACCTAATTAGTATATTCAAGTTTAAATAATACCCTGATAACTTATATTAAAGTAAAAATGAGGTTTCATACTTTTTATAGATGTCCTGTTCACTAGTTGCATGTATATTAGAGTCTGTATCACTTGCGGGCATGTAGGCATTTGCACTGACTTCCTTAAAGCGTGTGAATGTTCCAATTACATAATCTAGCTTAATTCGAGTTCAGAGTTCATCCAGATTCTCATGGCTACACAATGAAGTAAGGAAGAAGCGACCCAGCTGTATGAGCATCTTGTGTGGTTGATCTCGAGCCAGATCTGTACTGGAAACAAGTTTTTTAGAGATTTCAGCGGGAAACCGTGAGTAAAAACTCACTTTTACATTTTCTCAAAGCTTGAGCCAACAGCACAACCAGTACCAAGAAAAAGGGAGAGTGAAGCCATCCCAGCACTAAACTCAACCACAGCAATTCCATAAGCACTCCGAAACAACTGCATCACAATCACAGCCCGACCAAGTAGAAAAGCAACACATTTCACTCAACTATCAAATACAGACAAAGATATAGAACTAAAGAAAAGGAATAAACAAATACGCAACACCATACAAATAAAGGAAAGGAATAAATAACACTGTTTTATATCAACATAAATGGCTTCAGCCCCAACTCAACACAATACAACCAAATCATTACCTTAAAGGTTTTAGAGCTTAGAACTGCATTTCTACTTCATAAACCCAAAGCCACAACAAAGATAAAAGACAAGAATCAAACATATAAACCCTAAATAATATGATTAAGTTTCAAGCAAAATAAAGTTCTAATTAATATCACAGATACTACAATCAACTGAACACCATTACTTAATTGCAGATTAAATATACTATGAGAAGAAAATAGACAATGAATCTTTTGAATTATAATCAATTACTATAATAACATACCAACAAGAAAATAATAAATATCAGTGAGCAGAAATATGTTCACATTTCTTACCTATTGCTCCAGTTTTACCTCCCTGGACTTTTTGGGTCACTTGCAACTATAAAAAGAAGCAAGTAAAGAAACAATATTTAAGAATAATGATGAATAAAATGTATACAATAACATTTATTTTCTAAGTTCTTTTTTTTGTTCAAAGGTTTTCCATGCTCCATTCTCTGGTAGTCTCTTTAGACTAGCATTAGCCCATTCCATGTCTTCAATTTTGTCTAGTAGCTTGTTTGTTTTAACAAATGAAAGAGCTGTGTCTAAGTCTTCAAACATTTTAGATGTATTCTGGTAGAAGATTTTCAATCTTGCAGGAAATAAATGGGATTTTCTTTTTAAGTTCTTTTATTAAGGGCAGAAATATCTTTCTTTTAGATATTACTACAGGAGAATAATCATTATTGAAGCATACTATATTGTTTTTTATTTTAATTGGTGATTTTGCCCAGTATGTTTTCAATACTATTTCCTTATCATGTGATGAAAGGAATTTTACAATTGCATTTTTAGTAGAGCTAGTTTTCCTACTTTTAGATGAGACCATAGATCTGTGTGCCTTTTCAGAGTACGTATCACTTCACCTAAAACCCATTTCACCTAAACTCATTTCACTGAGACCAAATCACCTAAAGTTCATTTCACCTAAAACTCATTTCACCTAAAACTCATTGCACTGACAAGTAGTACAATAAGGCAAGTCAAAGGTATATGTCCTTTTCCCCACTGTAGTGCGATCCTGGAGTTAGTATATATATATATATATATATATATATATATATATATATATATATTAAAGGGGGTGTGGGGGTGCAGCCCCCCACATTGGGGGGGTGGGAGCATATCCCCCCAATTATTTTAGTTTCATGTTGTCTGGTTTTGGTTAACATTATTTGGTAAAAGCCAACTGCTGTGCCCCCAACACCCCCCCCTTAATATATATACTAACACCAGGATCGCACTACAGTGGGAAAAAGGACATATACCTTTCTATTGCGTTGGAGTACTGCTTGTCATTGCAATGAGTTTTAGGTGAAATGAACTTTAGGTGATTTGGTGTCAGTGAAATGAGTTTAGGTGAAATGGGTTTTAGGTGAAGTAACACATACCCGCCTTTTCATTACCATAGGAAAGGGCTTCAGGGAGTTCCAGGATTTCTGGCAACCAAGATGTCAAGAACTTTTCCATGTTGTTTTCTTCTATATTATCAGGTAATCCAAAAATGCTTATATTATTACGGCAAGATCTGTTTTCAAGATCATCTACCTTTGATTGCAGTTGAGTATTTTGTTTTAAAAGAAACTCAATATTATGTTCACTTTCCTGGATTCTGGTGTCCATAGCATTGAGAGCTGTTTGGATTCCCAAGATTTGTTCTTTCTGTTGTTTTAGGTCTTCATGAATAGTGTCCGTTTGTTGTGTACATCTCTCTTTGAAATTATCCAGTTTCAAGTCCATTCTGTCTATTTTGTTAGTTAATTTTTGTATATTAGTTAGCAAGGATTGCATTTCCATTTTTAAGGTAGTATCCTGTGTGTAGTTTTAGAGAAGCTCATCCTTTTGACTAATAGAGATCAGAGTATCGCAGATGTTTTTGACAGGAAGTTATAATTTTCTAAAAAAAATTGTATATACTATCCTTTTATATAACAAAAAGTCAGAAGCTTAAAAAATATCCGCAGTTTGGATAGTTATTTTCTGAAAATCCGGTCTTAAATAGTTTGAAGAGACAGAGCTATACAGAAGTGCTGCTACTCAATGCTCTTCATGACCCCCCCCACACACACACACTGACAAGTTCTTGATATGTACCTTTACATAAGTCTGGATAAATACATAACATAACTCACTTACTGAACATAATCCCATATTTCAAAACTGCTGTCTTACTATAACCATTTTCCTTTAATCAGACATCCCAATTGCATCATCTTCTGACCATGTCCTTCTTCTGCTTTGCTCTCAACTGTGCCAACTTCTTTCTTTACTTATGATAAATGTTCAGGTTTTCCTTTCCTTGTCTTTTGTCCTTCAAAGTGATCCACTTAAACTGCTCATATATGTCTATATATGCACGGTATTTTAATTAATGTTGATCATTGTATTATTTTATCCAAAGTAACCCACTTAAACTGTACTGCACTTCTATATACACAGAATGTTTTTAATTCATGTTCTTGTATTTTTGCAAATGTGTTTTACCACTGGATCTTATGTATACAAATCTGTTCTTATCCTGTTATATTTCATGGAGCTTTGCTCTGTCTTGTTTTTATATTACTATAGTCAATGGAATTTTCTTTTTGCCTTCCGTTATAAAATATAATAACAGAAGTACTGATAAAATGATGCAAAAGACTGATTAGTGTCTGTTTTAAAGCATAATAAATGGTTCTCTAAAGTTATTGATGTAAGAATTCATCCGTAAGTCTCATTTTTTTAAGAATTTATTTACTTTTGCTTATCTTTGATAATATTCATGCCATTCAGATTCTGCAATACAGAAGTATTTAAAAGACGTCCCATCAGATTGCATAGTATTAAATCAGTACTATATTCAAACACCATGAAAATATCTGGATACATAAGAGAAGCAAAGACCATGAAAAAGCCACATTGGTCAACTAGATTTTTCAAAATCCTCACAGTTTGGTTATCTGTGCTGCCAACTATTAATTCTTGGCTGCTTGAGGAAGTGATAAGCAGGTGTGGTATACATTTGTCTGTCTTGTTTTTCATGCAAAATATAATTATGTTTGACTGAAATAATGAAATAAATTAAAGTACGTTTGTTTCCTTGTGCAAATCTTATCATGGGGTAAGTAATCACTGACAGAGTAGTAACAGGCAATACAATGAGCTGCAGGCTTTAACGACATCTCTGTTTTCTGACACCCACATAATATTATATATGTACAATGCAGCCAGCCTTGCCAGGAGAACACTGACTTCTTTGAATATGATGAATAGTTTTAAAACATTACAGAAAAACTTCAAAATTCAGGCTTTACTGATGGAGGACATACAACATATAGTTAAACAGAGTATATTGTCATGGTAAGCATTACCTTGCTATGTTTTTCAAAATTATCACTACTCAGAAATATATACTGTGTGGGTCTCATCCTCTGTATTCAACACAATTCCCTTCAAATCCCTCCACTCTCTGCCTATTAATAACACCTTTCTCCTGTTCCTTGTTTAATCCAGACATTTCTGTCAGTTGACTCAAAGCTCACCTGATTTATTGATCTATACTAAGCCTTCCTTGTCCATTATCTAAATTCCAACTCTCCTAGTTCCTTTATCTTTCCTTTCTTCCAAAATGTAGCCTACTTTTAAGACCTCTCAGTCAACAGTTGCAATTCCATGCCCTCTTTCTTCTTCCATCAACTGTCCTCTTTCTACATGATTCCCAGGTACCTTTTCCCACAATCCTATCTTCATTTCCCATCTCCTTTCACACATTCAGTCTTTCACCACATATGCAATGGACCTTCTGCAGGTTACTCACCCTTCCAACATATGTCATAAGTCCAAAGCTCTTATTTCTCTCTCATGGAGGGTCTATAGCACCAAAGCAATAAACAGAAATGCATATCTTCCACCTCACACACACAAGCTAAGCTTACTAGCAATGACCTACTTTTCCTGTCAAAAGTCATACTTTAAGCAAATTGTACTATCACTTCAAAACTATTTCCTCAGTTTTACTGTTATCTTCCTTCTACAACATTTTCTTAAAGACCTATATATAACACTATTCCTCCCTTTCTTTGCCCAAACCCCAACAACCCACACACCTCATCGCTTATCCCCTTCCAGTTTAACTTAAACTACCATTTTCCTGAACACTATGCACTGCTTTATTAAAATCTGGAAATATTAACATCTGTCCATTGTGATCTTTTATTTCCATTTTTCTGAGTTCTACAACTCCTTTGTTATTCCATTACTTCATCACCATCCTCAATACACTCCATGTAAAACATTTTAGTCGCCTGAATATACATAAACAGACTTAAAAAGTAAAAAGTAAAACATCAGGAGCATTTAGAAGTTGTACCTTAAACACCTGTATGCCCTTAATTGGGGTCATTGCCATATATCCCACTGGTCAACACTACAGGAGGTTTAAGATTTTACACAGTGGAGGTACTTCTTTTAGTATTTATTTAATGGTTTGTATCTGTGATGTTTTTGGATTGGATATTTATTTTTACACACACAGACACACACACACACACACACACACACACACACACACACACACACACACACACACACATATTATATAGTCATACATGCACACACACACACACACACACACACACACACACACACACACACACACACACACACACACACACACACATATATGTATGAACTGCACCACTAGAAGATATGTAACAACAACGGTCTGTAAAGAGGGATAATGCCCTCTCAATCACATGAAAATCTTTAAATAAATAAAACCATCACTTGATGCATAAATCATAGTACTGGACACTAAACAAAGCACACATGACACGTGTGGCAAGCTAGAAGATCTGACGTGCACAATTTCACAATACTTGTGCAGTTAAAGACATGTTGCACAAGCGTGTGCAGCTGTATGTCCATAGAACAATACTAACTGTTCATGCAACACCTTCATGAATGAATGAATGACTATGACAAGTTATTGCACTCCAGCAATGGTCAGCCCTGCAGGCATACATCAGGCCTGCACAGGAATAACTAAAAACCTGCAGCTGAGATAATCACACTGGTATAAAACAAAATATCTACATATAGCTAGATAAGCATATAGAAAAGGAAAAAAAAGAAAAGCCATGAACGTCAGTATAGAAGTAACACAACTTATTCACAAATAGAACACACATTAATGCTTTCTTTTTAGAAAAGAGATTTTCATCAATGTAGATATAGGGTTGTAACAGGCCCTCTGAGGATAAACACTAAATGATCACTACCTTCAGCATCTGCCATCTGTAATGTGAGCATGTCACTACGGGACACTTCTATCTGTATGTGGTATGCATAAACAGACCAAAAGATGATGTGCGCAGTAGCCAAGGAATCATTAGGAATGCTGAGAGAGGCTCACATAGGCAAGTGAGCACAACATAGACATGTTTGATTTATGTGTACATATGAACACTATGGACCATATCAATGCAACATCGGTAGCATGGGCGAATAGCCAAGACATTAAAAACATGCCAGTTTGGTCATAAATGCTGACATTTGTCCATGGATGTTGTGAGACAAATGTTATTACGCTACCAAGGACTACCAGTCTAGTGGAGGAAGCTGACAGTGAACAGAAACATGTTTGAAGAATCATGCATCAGTACATGAATGTAATGTTAGGTAACATTATGTGTATGAAGGAATGTGAGTTGTCGAGCATGTCATTCTTATAAAATCCAGTTCTTAAACAATACAGTTTTAAAATGAAAGAAAACCTGAATAAAAGGTGTGTCATATACATTAAAACTCAGTGGATATCCCTAAATGAAGACATGTATATAATAAGAGTCATATAAAGGTAATATGCTCAGATCTTTTTGAACTGTGAATTTTTTGAACTATGTACTAGTGTTACCATTGCTTGCTATGATTAATTATAACAATGAATAAGTTTTCATTTATCTTTCCTTTCTCTTGTATTCAATGTGTATAAAACTGCTTGTCCTTCTGTAACATTACTATAATGCAGTTCAACCATTAAGAAGTCTGTCCATAAAGCTCATCTTTTGTTTGAAATATTTAAAAAGCTACATATGCTGTCTTCTTTAATCTTATCACTTCAAAAGAACAGCATTTACCCTGGACATCGATTAGACTGGGTGCATGACAGCTGATTGCATGGCATGTTATTACTTTAGAAAACATTGATTGTTCATATGTTAACATTTTTCTTATTACTGTTTAGCTAGTATGAACTTTAGCTAAGTTATTTCATAAATATTACACACCATTGAAAATATTTTAGCTTATAAGCATAAAACTTTATAGATAAGTGACACATATACCTAAACAACATTGATTTAGTCCTCAAAATTGTAATTTTGGTTGAGAAGGAGGCAGTAACTTAATTGTTGAGCAAAATGTAGCTGAAATAAAATTGCTTGAGTGTTAAGTGTCCAAATCACAAGTCACCAAGAAATATAATACCAATCATCATTTTCATAGGAAATCAATGCCAATATGTTTTTTAAGTGTGCACTGCATTAATTTCTTTGGGGAGTTTCATGCATTGTTTATTGATGTTCTGATTCTTGCATTCAGTGTTTCATAGGCATAACCATTTTGATGAATTGTCATCTAATTCAGTGTTTACTCACAGTAACCTCCATATTTCATATTTAAACATTATTAAAGAAGAATCATTTTATATGAGTATACCAAAACTGTAATATGTATTCCACAACTACAAATCCTTGAAGCCGATAACTAAGCACAGTTTCACCTTCCTACTAGACTACTTTATCTTTTTAATATAAAAATCTGGCACCATCTGAATATGATTACTGTGATTGGAAGTACTAATTTTCCAATTAGACATGAATGTCTAATTCATGTAATTAAGGATCTGTCATTCTTTATGTGACCTTATTCAAGAATAAAATGAAGACAGAGTATTTGACATGCATTCCCTGGTCTTACTATAATTAAATGACAGAAAATGCACTATTATGAGTGTTAAAAAAGTAAGTTTAAAATATGTGGCTTATTATGGTCATCTATTAATATGAAGCAATATTAATACAAAAATTGCCAAGAATGATACTTATAGATAAAAACTGGTCAATAAACATTATTACGTAGTCCAAAACTGAATAATAAGAAAGTTAAGGTGGTATGTTGTTGTTTAATAAAAGTATAGTAATACATTTAAAATGGAAACAATTCCCTATGTCCTTTTATAGTATTACTGAAAAAAACATACTAAGTTGTTTGTAAAAATAACTCAGAAGTATTTTCAGTAATGTAACTGCATGAAAGCTTTGGTATTGAAAACATTTGGATTAATTGTTAAAATAAATTAAGTAACTGATTTTAGAGAATCTGTTTTATTTCTAGCTACTCACAAACAAGATGTACTAGGTGTGATTGTTACATAGTTGTAACAAATGTTGTCTGAAATGCAATTAAACAAATTATATTCTTTATAATTTGTACTGTAGGGGAGTCACTAAATTTGCTGTAGAAAGATTAGTCAGCAATGATATTATCTAAAATGCTGTTTGCTGTTTCGTACTTTGAGAAGGACATAGTCCCAGTCCATAATCATGGAATGCAATATTTGTACTTCCGCACCTACAGTAAGCAATCTGTTTTTCTGGCAAACTCTCCAAAAAGGCAATTTTGTGTAGCTTCTATTGAAGAATTTATAGGATCCAGAACTTATGAAGAGACAGAATTATGATCTAAAACAGATACAATTAAATCAGAGTGTCCCAGAAAAGTATGAGCCGAAACATATTTATACAGTTCTTTAGACACATTTACCGCACAGGAAAATATAGCTGATTGAAACAGAAAATTTAAAAGAAAAAAAAATATATATATATATTAAGTCATAAAATCTGAAGCAAATGAGCAGCCTTCAGAATACTGCTGCATGTTAAATTATATACAGTGTTCATAACTATTTGTAGCTTATATTCATTATTTCATTGTAATGCCACAGATTTTAATCTTTATTCCAAAAAGCCCTCTCATTGGCTGTCTCTGTCCACTCTCTTTCATTGTTTAAATTACTGTACTTAATCGATATGTTTAAGAGGTGGTAAGAAATCATCACTTGTAACTTGAAGATAGGGTGGAGATTGGCTACTTTGTAACCTTGTAGGACACTGGTGCAGTATTGCTCAGTAATGTCAGAGTCTTCAAATATCTATGCACAAGCAAGCATACATGACATGCAAGTGATAATGCCCAACAGGGTGTGTGTTACTGTGGAAATAACCGCCACCCAGAGGCGTTCTGAAGCTTGATGCTGCAGGTAATTTAGGAGAGCTGCTGGACACAGCCAATGGTAAATAACTGCTGTGAGTGGGATTCAAAGGCAAAACATATGAAAGAAAAGTTTCTGAAGATGTTTTGTGCAATTTTGAAGGGGTGAAGTGCTCAATTTTAAAATCCTGTTTACTCATGGTGTGTTTATTTTTAAAAGTTTTATATTTTCTTCACATTGTGGTTACAGGAATGCTTGTCTTTTTTAACAGCAATTTCAAATAAATTGTCAGAGCAACAGTATTTATACTATCATAATGAGTCCCCAGTTAATCTTTTCCTTGCTTGTCAGATGGAAATTTAATGTTTGACACATTAGCCTCTCTTCTCCTGCTAAGATTAATTATTAACCTCCCAGTCACACCCCTATCACATGGCTGACCTCTCTCACATTCCCAATCACTTTGAACACCATACAGAGTCACTCTTTCATAAGACACTTTTTGCCACTCTGTCTCTTCATACACTCTTTTTAAATTGAAGTTCTGGTTTACTTTCATATAACCAGCTATTTTTTGTTTTTTTCCAGATTCAATTCCTACTCCCTTTTTATCTCTTTCTAATTATGAGCAAAGTGTTTTTAACCCATCCATCTACTTTTGAGCACATGCAATTTCTCTTCCCTTTTTAAAACAGAGCTGTTCCAGTGGTTTCATAGTCTTGGGGTATGATAGTCCTGGGCCCAAAATATATATTATTTACATTACAATTCTTGCATTTTTTGTATTTTTTGCAGTATGTAATAATACTTTACTTTGTTATCTGTTATAGTCTCTTATTTTATTTTATTTTACTTTTAAGTTGAACATTGTAAATTTTATTTTAAAACTACCAGTACATACATTTTTATCACACCAGGGTGACCAAACAAATATGAAATGTCCATATACAAAGAATGTTTTATGTATTGATATTTAGGGTAGATAATCCACTTGTGAGTTTGATATGTTAGTAATGTATGAATTAGGTCTTCAAATTGTGGAAAATTGTTTAATTCATAAAAATGTTCATATAAATGTTTTCTTAAAAGTTTTTTAAAATTTTAAAAAATCAGGTATAAAAGGGGTGTGCCAATTAGTAATGGTGGTTCTGAAGAAATCTGAGAGATCAGATGAAAGCGCTTAACCATCTACTTTACCATCTACTTTTTAATGAATGGAGTGTTTTGTGTTTTACAATCTTAATAAACCTGTGTTTTGACAACGGAACTTGTTCTTGGCTTTTTTGAATTGGAAGCTTACATTCTTTATTTTACGTTCTTATCCAATAATTTATCAAGCTACAAACACTTTTGCATGTAAGGCCATGCTAGATAAGCTTTTTTGCACCATTAAACATATGTAAGTCAGTATAATATTCCCAAAGCATACACAACATTCCTTTTTTGATACTGCCAGCAATGCCAGTGATTATTATATAGCCGTTTCCCCTTTTTATTGTTATGAAGATGTTTAAAAATCATGCATCCACAAACTGAAATCATTGATGACTAATTCTTACCTTTTGTTTCCATACAGGTATTAACCACAGAACAGTTTGTAGTAAGTTATTCTATTCATCCTTCTATGTACAACAGCTGTCATGTATTTCCCATTTAGCTTGACTATAATGATTTATATTGAATCCCAGCCTCCATGATGTCTTCTGTGTATCATTCTGTATAAAGTGTTCTTCTCCCCTAGTTGTTTTTCTCCTGGTATTTAAAAAAATCTCACACCTGCTGTATTGTGTATTGAATGTTTCTTCTGAAATGCTTATTTTTACATTTTAATTAGTTCTGCTGCCTCCTTCCTGGGATGTTTTCACTCATTACATCTTCAACTTCTTCCTCCTTTATTTTCCCTTTAAGTCGTATGCCTAAGAGCAGAAAATGCGACATTTCCACACCCCCATACTAAGCTACTGCTGTTTATTAACTACCCCATCCTGATCATGTCCCACTGTCCTCTTAAGTACCACCACATATGGCCCCGCTTCTTATGTAACATCAGCTTTCCGTGTGTGTGTGTGTGTGTGTGTGTGTGTGTGTGTGTGTGTGTGTGTGTGTGTGTGTGTGTGTGTGTGTGTGCACATGCATGTGTATGTACACATGCTATGCCAAGAGCCAGTTATCTTGGTTCATTGTTTTCTACAACAGCTTTGGTTCTCTTGTTCTACATTTTTGACATGTTGCATATGCTACTGCAAATATGCTTACCATACCTCTCAACCTCATAGTGCAAGAAATCTGGACAAAGCCTGACAAAATGGGGAGGATAACGGCCCAAAAATAGGGACAGATTTTCAACATTATTCTTTCAAACTTAGAAAGTTGTTAAGAGTAACAATGTTTCTTTAACATACAGTTTCTAAATAACAACATACATTTTCTGAAGGATTTTCTGAAACTCAAATATATATCATTTGGTGACTTGAAACATCAGATCATTCCAGTGATTTTCCAGAAAACCACACATTTTATGAGGAACAGACCAAGAACATGAGGCAAAAATCTGGACATTCTGCAAAAAATTCTGGACAGTTGAGAGCTATGTTGCTTACATATAATAAGTCCAGTAATTCTAGCCACAGAGCATTCTTCAAACACTAACTTGCAGTTCAAAACTGGGTTTATTTAGAAAGGACAATGGGAAATGATACAGACTTATAAGAATTATTTTCATGCAGGTTTTACTTTGCAGATGTTCTTCAACTTTTCAGGTATATTCCAACAGTACTTACAAAAGGGATTATTTTCCCTTTATTCCAAAACACTTATTCTCGCACTCAAAAAAAGATATACTTCATTTTTAGACTTTCCAGTTTAGGGACTTTTTCAAACTGGTTCTTTCTTTCCAAAATAGCTGCCTTGGAGACTTCTAATGGATTTCCTCCTTGGTTCAGAATATTAGGTTGAACTAACAGGTCATAAAAACCCACCATTTGGAGCTGCATTGCATTTTCTCATCTGTTTCCATGGTGATGCTTTGTCTTGCCTCCTTCCTGATGCACCGTTTGGAGCTAAACTTTAGGTCCTTGCCTCCTTCAGCAGCAGGTTTTAATTGTTCAGCAACCATTAAAGGTCTACAGATTATTTCTTCAAAGCAAGCATTCTCCATTTCCAGCCATCTCTGCCTTAGCCTAGCCTGGCCATCCTGACTCACATATTTGACATATCTTCTACAAATTCTAATCAGGTTATTCTCTCAACATTCAGAATTTGTGAACCCAATCCTTTGAGCCAATAATTCTTTACTTTATTAATCCTACCCCTAGTCATAGTTACTTTTCCTTTCAAGCTTTTCAACTATCTGTCCACCTCAGTTTTCACATCTCAAATGTTCTTTCACTATTTCCTCCAGTGAGTTGTTGACTTGTGACCCTAGGTATTTTACATGTTTCCTGGTGTTCAGTAGTGGACATAATTTCTATAGACTTATCAGGGCTGTTTTCTTAATGTTACATTATTGGCCACATTTAGCACTAAAACCACTCAAGACTTGTAATATGCCTTGCTCCATCCCGCTCTGTATTGTCTAACAAATGAGTAGTATAATCCATGAATGTAAAAGTAAGCCTTTTCCCACCCACTTTGTCTTTATTATCCTCAAAAGTCAATTAAACAAACAAATAAATAAACTTTCCAAATTGGCTTTTCAAAAATCAGAGTGAACTGTTCACATGAGACTGTTAACCCTGCTCGTGAAGTCTAACCCCGGTCCCTAATTGTTGATTGTATTCCCATTATGAAACCCTAATACCCTCTCTGTATATAGCTGGTGCCATTCTTTCCAGTATGCACTAGGATTTTAGCCTCAGTAGGGATTAAGAAAATAGGTCTAAATGCTCCTTTGTTCCTGACCAGATTTAAGAGTGTGGGACACTTGATATTTTCCTATAAACAACAAGTACACAAAGTGTAGTGGCTTTGCATGCCAAAATGCAAATGTAGTTGGCCTCTGTGGATGTGGTTATCTGAAAAAATAGCTACAGCATGCCATTTTCCACTGTTGGTAGTAGCTACATCCCAGCTCATTGCTATGGTACCAAATGGTGTTGGCTGTTGCATTGCTACCTGTCTAGATGTATAGCAATGTGGAGACCCTAATGATGGTTGCACCAACCTTAGTGGTAAAGGAAGCTGGCACATCTAGAGGCATTTGATATAACTATGTCTGAGTTGGTGCACTTCATTTGCACTTTGTCATTCATAGGTTCATAGGTTGGTACTAGGCTATTGACCCTAGGGCCTATATAAGCCTAGCCAAACAGTACTCTGGCTTTTGCCACCAAAGAATTTTGTTTTCCTATGCCACTGTTAAACAGAGCCACAGAAATGATCCCCAGGGTGAATATCTCCCATCCAATCATCAAGATTTTTCTTGAAGAGTGCTAATGAGGAGCTTTGTTTGATAAAGATAGGTAGTTTGTTCCATAGTATGGGAAGTCTCTGGGACAGGAATTTATCCCTCCAGCATGTTCTGTTTATTGTGGTGACAATGTTTAGGTCCCTAGAGCATGTAGATCTGAGGGATTGGGATTTCTTTAAGTGGAGCATGTCCAACTGCTCTGGGTGTGACATAGCTTTGTATGTTAGGCAGAGATCACCTCTGAATAGACGATATGCGACAGAGTAAAGCTGGAGTTTTTTGAGACGGTCTGCGTAGGGAATCTGTTTGAGGCCAGTAATACTCTTTGTGAGGTATTTCTGTGGCCTTTCAAGTTGTTGTAGATGTCTTGTGAGGTACATACCAAAAGGGGCGTTGTACTCTATAATGGGTCTAATGAGTGCTGAGGGGAACAATGACCTTTTTTTTCCTGCATGAGAAACCTTTTGTGATGAGGTGTGCCACATAGAAGGATTTCCTGACTATTGTGGCAATGTGATTATCAAAGAAGAGACTACTGTTGAACTGTTTCCCAAGGTCTCTTATCACACTTTCAGTGTTAAGTAGACTACCTTCTATGTGGTAGTTCATGGGTACAGAGTTTTCACCAAATGGAATGACAATGCACTTTTTGGCATTGAGCTTGAGGCCATGGCTTTGACACCAGGCATCTGTCTCAGTGAGGCCCTTTTGTAGGATGTCCACATCATTAGGAGTTTTGATTATGGCTCCTAGTTTGCAGTCATCTGCGAACTTTGTTAGCCAAAGACCTTCTGTGTTAGCCTGCACTTCAGAGAAGTCGATACCTAACAGGAGAGGACCTAGGACTGAACCCTGTGGTACTCCACTTGTCACTGGTCTGAAGCTGGATTTAGAGTCTGCTACTTTCACAGTGTGGGATCTGTCAGTGAGCCAGTTGGCAACCCATCTTGTGACATAGGGATTTATACCTAGTTTAGTGAGTTTATCGATAATTCCAGAGTGGAGGATGGTGTCAATAGCCTTGGTGAGATCTAGATAGGCTGTTTGAACCACCTTACCCTCATCTACGGCTTTGGTGACCACTTCAAAGAAGTCTATTAGGTTTAGGAGACATGATCTGCCTTTTACAAACCCAAACTGGGTAGGGTCCAAAGTTTGGAGATTACCAATGTCATTGTTTATGAGTTCCATGATGATACATTCCATAGCCTTGTAGACGAGGCTCGTCAGGCTAATGGGGCGGTAGTTCCCGGGGTCCATGGTGGCTCCCCTTTTGTGGAGTGGGATAACCATTGTTGTGCACCATTCAGTGGGCATAAAGCCTGAGGCGAGGCTATGATTGAACACGGTACTTAGGTGGGGTGCCAGTTTGTTCTGTAGTTCATGTAGAACGTAGCCTGGGATGTTGTCAGGTCCCATGGATGCTGTGTTCTTGGCTTTGGAGAGTGTGTTTTTTTACCTATGCAGCCACGATTACAGGAATTTAGCATTCTTCCAATATAGAGATGGACCCTTTAGGGGATGAGAGAGGGGTAAGTTTAGCACTGAACCTATCTGCCAGGATGTTGGCAATATCAGATGGTTCTGTATATTTAGTGCCATTGTGCTGCTGTAACTCAAAGCAGATCTGAGTGTTGCCATTGAGATTCTTGACATAGCTATAGAATGCTTTGTGGTTGTCTTTAGAATCAGTGGTGATTTTGTTTTCATAACTATCTTTGGTGGATTTTATGGGGGATCTCAGCTTCTTACTGAGGCTGACCATGGAGTTCCTCCAGTCATGGGATTTTACTCTTTTTTGCAACAGTTTCTTTCTTCTGTTGTAGTGTTTGTTTATGGCAGGGGACCTCCAGATTGGCTTCCTTTTTTTGGAGGATAGCATCTTGGTTCTGTTAGGGATTGCACGATCCATGCACTCGTGTAAGTGCTCACAAAGTGTAATTGTATGGGATTCAGCAGTTGTACCTCTATTGTCCGCCAGCATGGGTGTCATGAAATTTGCCACTTCTGTCTTAAGATGCGTGAAGTAGGCTTTGGAGAAATTTTTTACGTTTTTTTTTTCCTAATGGGGGTGAGGGTGGGAAGTGGATGTCTAGGGTGATTTGCTTGTGGTTGGATTTCACCAATGAGGAATTGACCTCTGGTGTGGAACACTGGTTGCCCATGTTGGTAATGACTCAGTCTAGGATATTGCTGCCCCTGGTGGGGGTGTTGATATGTTGATTCAAGGCATTGGAATTTATGAATTCCAGAAATCATTGAGCACAAGAGTTGGTACATCAGTAGTTTTCCCAGTTAATGGTGGGGTAGTTCAAATCACTCATTATTAGGGTGCTAGGTTGTACCCTAATATTTTCCAGTATATCAAGAAATGAGGAGTTGGAATCCTGGGGCAAGGTGGGGGATTTGTAGCAAGCTACAATTTGGATTGCGGACTTGCCCAAAGTTAGTTGCACTTGGATAATCTTGGATGCTTTATGCTGAGCAACTAGCCTGGAGGTGTGGATATCCTTAATGAATATGGACACGCCTCCACCTTTAGTGCTTCGGTCCAGGTTAGGTGGCTGAAAGGTGTGGTATGAATTATCGCCTGATAATGCAAGGATGCTTTCTGGAGCTTTGACCAAGATCTCTGTTACTGCACAGATGTCGATGTTCTCCATTTTAAGGACTGCCTCGAGTGAGTGCATTTTGAGGTTTAGACTTCTAACATTAAGTACCATTACCCTCAGATTTTGCTTGCTTGTACCTGTTATGGTGGTGAATTTGTCATTTGAATCTTGCCTAAAAAGGTGCTATAGGGGTGGAAAGAACCTTAGCCAATATTTGGAATCCGAAGGGTGACAGGTGCAGGCCATCTCTGACAATGCATCGTGGTTTGTCGATCATGTCATCCCAGGCAGACAGATATTGGATCCCCTTCGAATGACACCAGAATTTTAGCCAATTGTTGAAGTCATTTTGCCCTTGCACTGTGATATCATTCTGGGTGATGGCAGGATACTACTCAGGGTTAGGTCATACCTGCCTGGGCTACAAGATCGGACAGCTCCTCCATGTCTCTTTTCATGTAGTCCAGGGAGGTACAACTCAGGTCATTCACACCAACATGGACAATGACACACTCATATTTGTACTAGTTGGGGAGTGACCTGAGTGCATGCGTTATATGGCAGATCCTGGCTCCTGACAGGCAGCTGACAGTAACTTTCTCCTTGTTTAGCCTGGTGAGTGGAACATCAGTGTGCCTGACTATAGAGTCACCTATGACTAGAGTGCTGGCTAAGTTGTTATGCCTTATGGGCTGTGGTTGAGTGGCACACTGATTTTGTGGGCTATGTGTCATTTGGGTTGTGTGGGGGGTGGAGGTTGCTTGCGTTTCTGATTTGGAGGTCCCTGTTACTTGGCTAGATATTTTTTGAGAGTCTCTGTGAATGTAGGTATGTGTTTTGTTTTTCTATGTGTGTGTTTTGGTGGTGTAGGTTTTGAGGGATTATGTGATGAGTGTGGTGTGGTGCAACTGTTTACCTTCTCCTCCTTACTGTCTAGTCCAGTCTTGGGTGAAGAGAGCTTTCCTTCCAGTTTGGCTATATATGTGCATCTCTCACAGGTTGTAGTGTTGGGTGGTAGGAGGAGAGGGTTGTCTTTGTACATGAGGCAATTGCTGTATTGTCCCAAGATGCCAGATTCATCGAGTAGACAGGAGAAAACACCGGGAGCTGACCCTTAGACATGCCTGGATAGGTGCTTATTTATTAAGTACTAATAACTGTTTTCCTCTAGACAAGTGAGGAAAGTTGAGTGCTGTAGTAATTTGCAGCTTATTTAGTGCGTACAATGAGTTCTGAACAAGAGCTGAGCTCAAAGAAACAGATTTGAGTGCTGAAACTAGAAAACTGGCTAGTTCTAAGAAACAAAATTAAGCTAGAAGGCTTCCCTCCAACACAGAAAGGCTTGGGGGCTCAGAAGCTTACAAACAGTCCTGGATACAGAAAATCTATATCTGGACTAGACGACTTACAGGAAAGGCAGGAAACAAGCTTAGAAATTTTTTTTTTTGTAAAGTGGAAAGGGGAAAGGGAAAGGAAAAGTAGAAAATAACTGGGTTGGCCTTCTTAAATGTTCTCCTTGGATTAGGTAATGACACTAGACTGGGAGGAGTGTCCCAGATCAAATTTACAATAGGGGCAGGCAACTGCAAAGCCACCAAGTATAAAAATAGGATACCAATAGGGAGGGAGGGTGGAAAACAAAAATTAGAACAAACAAACCCAACCAGATGCGTAACAATTGTAGAAAATTTCTAGTTAATACCTCACACACAGTGAAACTTGCTAGCAAAATATATGCAGACAATAAAAGTGCGATAAATAACTCAGAAATAAGCAAAAAAACAGGATACTTAATGTTATATATCGCAGATTAGTTGGCTCAGAGCCCTTCCTCTGACTTCCTCCGATTAGCTCAATGTGAAATGGCAGAAACACTCACAAGTTAACTTCTTAAGTAACAAAGTTGAAACTTGAAACAACTTTAAAAAAAAAGCTTGAAAGAACCAATGAGGCACTTACTCCAAGACGTAGTCTAGGCAACCCTAGTCAGCCAATTACCACAAACAATTCACTCTCACTGAAATGCTATACTGGCTCTGGCTAAGCTATGATGGCCTGGAACATGTGCTCAGACACACAGCCTCTACTAACAAACAACTAGGCCCAAAACACAAGCCTGAATATGGACAATGCTACACTACCAACACTATTTAGGTAGAAAAAAACTGCAGAAATATTTAAACAGATAAAGGATCAAGGAGACTCTAGAGAATGCTTTTAACTACAAACAAGTTATATGATACACTCAGCGGGAAGTCAGAACAAACAAACCCAATCAGATGCTTAGCAATTGTAGAACATTTCTAGTTAATACCTCACACACAGGATTATTACCAATCATGCAGCTGTCCATAATCAGAATTACTTGCTGTTAAATGTTCAGTTGCTTGCATGCTGGAATCTGTTATTGATGTCCATCTTGCTGGTTGGCAGTATTATTGTCTTTTGTAGGCTTATTAATGAGCATTCTCTTTTCTTCCCACATAAATTAAACAGTTCCATGATCACTCTTTGATTTACTTCTGAACAATCTTATTTCTGTTTGCATCCATCTGTGCCTGCTTTACTTCTTCTTTGTGACCCTATTATTGTTCTATCTCCACCATAGTGACATTTTCATCAAACAACTTGGATTCTTTGTCCAATATTTTCTCAAACCTAAGGTTGATATACCTGTACATCCTCCTCCTCCTCTTGCTTCCCACTTTTTACAGTTACATAAAGAACTTCAAATTGTCTTTTTTTTTTCAGTGTTGGTCACTGCTAAGGGCCCAGTCCGTGTTGTGAGTCTCCTTCTACTTTTCTATTTCTTCTCATTCAGCTATTCTTTTTACTTACAAGAATATCTTCATTCTCAGTACCTGTGCTTAAATTTATGGGACTTCCAGCATCTATTTCATTTCAATTCCTTTCATCAGTATCTGCCCTCTTCTTTCATCCTCTTCTTTTTCCTCTTCCCTTTTATGATCTTTTTCTGTAATACTTCCAGTTCTTCTAGTCCCTTGTTACTCCCCTACTCTTTCCATATCTCCCTGTCTGCAATTCAACCTCTTAAAGCAGCTTTAATATAATTTAATAATCCTAAACATATAATCTTGTGTTGTCTTCTACAAACTTGTTAACCCTTTCCTTTTCAATTCTGCCTTTGCTCCTGTGATCTCTAACTGCCTTCATTCCATCTCCGATCTCAACTCCCCCATCCATAGCTTGTCTCATTACACTCATTCTTACTGTATAAAATAAAATTGCCTTTTTACCATCATTTCATCCAGCCAGTACACATACAATTTCAATAAAAAAATGCATCTTTCTAGCTTGGGTTCTTCCCTTCCAGAGAATGTGAATTGGAACTACCTAGGAAAGCTTTGATTTGCCTGATGCATCAAGTAAATGAAGTTTTTACTAATTTATCCATACCTATGTGCCTATGGTTTATATTTTATGTTGCATAACAATAAAGTAGTGTTTGACATACAATCCTTTCTAAAATGCTACAACGGTTACAATATTTTTTTACATTGCACATGACTAAACTGAGTATTTGCTTTATGTGATTTTTGTTTTTTTTACATAACATCTACTTCTTTACTTGCTGTGTTACTTTTAATGAACTGATCTTTGCTTTATAAACAGGAATCATTATTAATTTAAAAAATATACTTGATTCTTCCGCTGTGGTTATTTTCAACTTCAGTGGGACTCTTTCCTAGGTTATAGCGGTGCAAATGCTGCCTACTGTGGCTTAGCATGGGCAACCAATCATCTCATCCAGGCATGCAATGAGAAACTTGTAATATTTGTAAATGTGCCATGTGTTGCACAGGCATAGCCTGATTCTACTACCACATCCACAGAAAAATCATGTACAGCTGAATGTATATCACTCTTTCCACAAATTATCTCAGAGCTTCAATAGATGAGCTTTCCACAGCCACCAAATCAAGTGTCCACTTTCTAACTTTCACCCCGGTAGTCAAATAACCAGACTACACCCTCCCTTTGTAAATTCCGGAATCCGTCACTGCATTTAAGAGCAAATTGAACAGTGGGACAAAGATAAAAAAAATGTGAAAAGTTATATATTCCACTATTGGCATAACAGTTGAGAGATATGTTGAAACAAAGTTGTTTTTATCATCTGGAAGAGTAAAATAATACATCAAGTTGGTATTAGCTGTGCCAGTTATCATGACATGTTACTAAATCTAGAAGGTTTATAATATTTTCCTGGAAATGTCTTCATACATTTTATAGACCCATGAGGCTCCAAAATATCTTTCTATTGGTAGATCTGGCATGTGTGGGTTATTAAACAAGAGCCTATTGTATATGGAGGCATAGTTTCATGCCCTGCCACCGACATAGACTATGTAAGCCAGAACTGTAGGGAATATTACAAAAACTGCTTAGCAACACAGTGATAAACAACACATTGCTGTCCTTAAATTATGCATGAATTGATAAGACTGTACTGTACTGTAATTAGCCGGAAAAACTGTAATGAGACTGAGAACAAAAGTCTTTATCTGTTAATTACCCAAACTCATGCTGAACAGGTGCCAGTCTCTCCTTTATGGGCCAAGTCTTGTGTACTTTTCAGAATGAATTTTCCAAAGACTGTAATTTATTTAATAAGGCTTTATTATATGTGTATAACATCCAAATATTGTCTTCATTAACAGTGCTGATAAACAATATCCAAAGTCACTGCATGTCATATTATGATTGTCCTAAACAATGTAAACTAAAATAATAGCCTTTATTTGATCTGCCTTCTGTACTTAGGCTCAAGTGCCTGTATTGTAGCTTAATTTTACTGAACTTCTATCCTGAACACACATATTATATTGCTTCAGTCCAGTAATTTTTCTTATTTACTCCTCCTAACCTTGGTCTCAGGCTCTGTCTTATATGTGCTTTATTTACCATTTCATTAAGGAACATTCTGTAGCTGGCAAGATTTTATCTTTCCCTTGAGAAAAGAACATTCTGTATTTCTGTATTTTTACACAGCTTATGCTTGTCTTTCCACTCTAATAAACTGTCTCTCATGCTTGACCATCAAGGTTATTTTCTTTCTGCTTAACTCTATTTTATGCATAAATTTTACCTTTTAGCCTGTCTAATGTCTAATAACTACTTTAAAATGGAAGTCTCTAATCTAACAGTTGCTCCTTAGGTCCCCAAAGAAAGTCTACAGGGACATGCTTCTGTAGTTAACTTACATTTATATCGCTAACTACTGTATGCTTTATGCTACTTGGCTCATAATCTGAAAATTAAAAAAAATGATTTGGTAAACCTGCAATTTTAATTTTGACCACAAGGTGTTACTTGAGCATTTATGGCCTGATGCATTGAAGTCTCTTAACTTTATGATTTGATTTTTATATTACCTAGATCTGAGAGTGTTTTCATGTTTAAGTTTTGGTGTATGAGTGATATATTTAAAACATGTATATTATTATGAAAATGGGTATTTTTAATTATGTGACTTTAAAGCTGATTAACCTGTTTTTGTGAATTTAGTGTACTATGATGGCTGTACTGTTTGTTTTTAAGTGGTCTATACCATATTTCATGTTAACTTGTGCCTAACATTTTAAACTTGCTCTATAACTTTTATGAATTTTTATGAGATATAATAGTTTACTAAAACCTATACTTTCTGTATTTTAAAACTATGCCTTTGCATTGTCTGTTAGTGTCCTTTTAATTTCTGACTAATGGCAATTTGTAAACATGCACTGTAATCTGTAAATTAATTAAATTACCAAACTTATGCTTTGTGTATTTCAAGTCTGTACATTTGCATTTTATGTTAGTGCACTGTAATTTGTAAATTAATTAACCATGTTATACCTTGAATATACTGAATAACTATTTAATAACTTATTTTAATAAGCTTTAAAAATAATTCTGCCACTTTACCCTTAACTAATGACTGAATAATGTAATAAGCCTGTTACAAATAAGTCTGTCACTCTGAATAATGTGAAGTAACTGAGTATTATTTTTATATTTTGAGATTTGACTGAAATGTACTATACTGAACATATAAATTAATATGAATGCCCGATTCTGAATCCTGACTGAAATTTACATTAGCATATACTGAACATTTAATAATAGCTGTGGATATTCTGGAAACTAACTAAGCTAAAAGAATATTTTTTGCAGTGTTAACTAAACACAGATAGAAGCATGACTGAAAGTGGTACATGTTATATTCTGAAAACCAAACTATTATTGCCTGAAAATAGACTGAAAGCTAATACTGTTGACAAATTGCCTGAAACACAAGAAAATTTTGACAGTGTTACATGAACTCAGTTGGAAAATTAACTGAAATCTGTTTTTCTGTCAGTATTATCTGAACACAGCTAAACTGAAACGAGTACTATTATACAATTGTCTGAAAACATGAGGAGATTTTGGTTGTCTGAGCACAGATAGACTGAAGACTAGTGCTGCTGTACAATTGTCTGAAAACATGAGAACATTGTTTGAACATAGATAAACTGAAAACTAGTACTATTGTACAATTGCCTAAAAACATGAAAACATTTGCCAGTGTTACATGAACACAGACAAGAAATGAACTGAAATGTGTTTTTGTCAGTATTGTCTAAATATTGACAAAACATAAACTGAAACTAATATTGTTATATAACTGTCTAAAACACACATACTTGCTTTAACTTATACATTTTAACTTTAAATAAATATTGAAGAAATAACTGAAACACATAGACAGTCAACTTCTGCACCACAGCTCTTGTAATATTTTACTCCGCATTGTCACAGTCACTGATGAGGTAAAGGAAGGCCTGCTTTAATGTTGAAATGTCCTTTTTATAGTTAGGCCTTTAAACCTCTTTTTTTATTTCTTGTGCAAGTTTGGGTGGCTAAAGTTCTTGATTGTATCTAGTATCAGGTCCTTAAAATAACATTTGCATTTTTAACAATTATAAACCAATAGTATTGCTTATTGCCCTAACCTTGTATACATTTTTCTGCATGAAATAAACATTTTTTGCTAATAAACTCTTACAAGTCTGTAAGCAAACTGATAATCTCAAATGAAACTAAATAGTAATGTAACCCCATGCATTTCTGCACCTATATAAAATCATTTTTAACTGTTGAACTTTTTACATTCTGTCTCGTGAACTCTAGATTTTAACATACTGTTTTATGAGTGAAACTCCACCCACTGTCTTACCATAACCATTTTATTAGCTGGCATCATTTAACTTTTCAGTAGCACTGAATTCTGCAAGAATTTATTATTACTGTCTACAATTTTTTAGGATAAATAGTAAAACTGTAAATGCATTAAATGGATAGTACTGTTTTTAATTTATCTTGCTAGGCTGGCTGTAATTTGATCTGATATGCCTGGCAAACTGCCATCTCTGTACTAAAAATATACAGTCTCCAACTGATTACATAATGTACTCTTTTATACATAGAATTTGAACTTTTAACTGTGTTGTCACTTTTACAATGTAGCATTGACTTAAAATTTTACATTTTCTAAACTAGCAAACATTATTTTGTCTCTGTCTATATCATGATACTGTTTATGCATTGCAACACTTTAATATAAAACTCTTAAAACAATAACACAAAAAAATAATTTGCCAAATCTGTAACTGTAAACCCGTTATTCTGAAAATTAATTTGACTGTTAGTTCTGATATACCTTACAAGACATAGAGGTATACAGTTAACTTTTTTTTAATCTGGCCACACCTAATATGTCTTTCTGAGCATTTCAGCTTTGTCAACTGAACTGGAATTTATTTTATCTTTAATCCATAAATCTGCATGCTTCTGTCATAACCAATTCTTTAAAATCTATACATTTGCACAAATCTTGTTACTGAAGTCTAAAAGAGCATATGACATGTTTATACCTAGTACAGAGTTGCTGCACTTTAAACTGTTAGCTGCTGTAATCTTTGACCTTCTAAATTCTGACAAAACTGCATTTGTGTCTTTTAATAAAGATTTATGTGTAACTGAAGTTGATTTGTCCATAAACAATGACATATTGTTATTTATTTTAACCTTAAACAATGACAGATTAATGCTCTGATCTTTACAGATAGCTATGGAATACATTAGTCTACTTAGCAATGAAGTGTGTTCTTCAGTTATACTGGAATTTACTTTATTAAAATTTGCACTTGATTCTGAAAATAAGAAACTAGACGAAGTAATATGAACTTGAGACATTGCCTGCATGTTATGTAAGTTGACTGTGTTGACATTTGTATGTTTACTACTGCAACATACTTCTGTTTTATGAATTGTAGGTGCTGAAGAATTTATACAAGGATCAATTAAGTCCAAACCCGTAGTGACAGAAGATGACTCATAAGCTTGTTTTTGTGATTTAACCTTTTTGCATTTAGAAACATTTAACATTTTTAAACTAATAACCTTTAACTTTAAGAGAATATTTTTAAACTTAAATCAAAGATTTACTGATATTTTAACTGTAGCAGCATTACTTGACATGTTAATACAACAAGTACGGAAATGCCTTTTACTGATAAATTTAACTTTTTTGAACTGTTAACTAAAAAATGCATATAAAGTCTTACATAACTTTATGGTCCTGGAAGAGTATGTGCTGTTGTCTGTAGCTTATTAACCTTTGTCTTGCTTTTTGATTGTGTGACGTCACACTGGAAACATGAAAGTTTGTGGAGATAGTTGTTAACTGGATAATGTCTTTTATGTTCTGAAGGAACACTGCATTGATTTAATACTGGTCTGCTGAAGTTATTTGAGGCTTTTCTGAAGTAAACACTGGTGCTGTGCACTTCAGATAACAACTGTGTTGAGTATATGTGTGCTGTGCTCGTTTTCTGCATTAAGTAGTGCTGTTTTACTGAAATGTCTTTTTGCAGCTGTTTTTGTTTGCTGATAAGGCTTATTGAAATAATTAGTGTGTAAACTACTGTAGTTTAATGGAACACTGTTATTTTGTAGATTTTTATAGAACATATATAGTGTAACCAAGTCTGGAAATAAAAGATGTTTTTACTGAAAGGGTGGTCTGTAGCATTGTTGATTACCTTTACTGGGGGCTTCAGCTGGAAAACCTCCAGAGTGCTGTTGAAATGTCCATAGTACATTTGCTGTAGTGACATCATGACTTATTTTATTTACTTTATTTTTATTTTACATTTGTTGACCGGGCTAGTCTGGCTGGATACATGTCCATTTTCAGCAGAGGCCCGAGGAGAAAAGCTCCACTAAATACTAAGTACATTACAAATAATCATTACTGTTAAGCAATAGCAAAAATTGGAAGTCATAACAACACACAGAATGAAAGATAATTTCAAAGAGAAACAAGTTTACAATAAGCAGTTCATTACATATTAGCAATTATACATAAAATGTACATAGTTAGATTAGAACAGTAAAAGGAGGAGAAATCAGACAGGTAGTGATGAGAAGAGTGAAGGAGAAATAGAGTATGAGAAAAGGTTAGTCAGGTGTACTGCAGGAACAAAGCCAATGATTGAGGTAGTACAGTTTAATTTTCTGTTTGAATTGTGGTAGGGATGTAGTCAAAGTTATGTCACTAGGTAAGAGATTCCAGCTTCTACCTATAGTGTTAGTGAATAGAGAACCACCTGCTGTGTTGTTTACCTTTATTGATTTTGCCATGAGTTTACTAGAGGAGCGAAGTGAGTTAAGATTGTTGTAAGGGATTAGAAGTTGAGAGAGTATTGGGGTGTTGTCAGGTAGGTGTAATATGTTGTGGGCTATAGTGAGTTGAGGAATTTTTAGGTAGTTTTGAAATTCGAGCCAGCCAAGTTGTTTTAGATTTATACAATGGTGGGTCCTAAAGGGGTTACTAGTGGCAAAGCGAGCTATGTTATTATAGCAAGTTGCAAGTTTGTTAAGATTGTTTTTCTTGAGGTTTGTATAAATGGGGGAAGCATATAGGAGAGTAGATAGGAGATGAGATTGTGCAATTTTGGTTCTTGTTGCTGGGGTTAGAAAAGGTTTGATACGATATAGGGATCCAATTTTTCTATTAACAACCTTGATGGTGTTGTTAATGTGCTGATCGAAGGAAAGATTATTGTCAATGGTTATTCCTAAAAGTTTAGTAGTTGGATCAGGTGAGATGATAGTGCCATTATTAGAAGAAATGGTAAAGTTTAAAGGGGGGGACCGAGTGGTGGGGAGAAGAGGACGAGTTTAGTTAAATTTGCATTTAGTAGGAGAAACCGTCTAGAAAACCAAGTTTCTACTGAGTTAAAGGTATTTTGGGTCAATGAGCTCAGTTCAGTAGAGGAAGGTGCCGAGCAGATAAGGGTAGAATCATCTGCATATTGTATGCAGGTTGCTTGTGGGATAGCAGTCTGAAGATCGTTAATAAAGAGGGAGAACAGAAGTGGACCCAGAATGGAGCCCTGAGGAACTCCGATGGAAATGGGCAAGAGAGATGAGATATGGTTTTCCCATATTACTGCTTGTTGTCTGTTGTTAAGATAAGATTTAAACCAATTAGTGGCTAGTTTATCACAAGGGAGAGATTCAAGAATGTTAATTAAGAGAGAGTGGTTGACCATGTCGAAAGCTTTAGAGAGATCAATGAAAAGAGCTGAAGAGAGAGTATTGTTGTTTCGATTTTTGTTGATAGTATATACAAAGGATGGAAGGGCAGTGGTGGTACTGTGATGGGGTCTGAAACCATGCTGGCAGTTTGCTATTATGCTGTGAAGAGAGAGATGGTGTACAAGTTGCTGATGAATACATTTTTCCATGATTTTTGCTAGGGGTGAAAGAAGGGCAATAGGTCTAAAGTTGGAAAGGTCAAGGGAGTTACCACCTTTATGCAGTGGGATAATATAGGAGACTTTCCAGATATCAGGGATGGTTCCTTCTTGGATAGTTCTGTTGATAAGTAAGGATATAGGATATGCAATTTCTTTGGCAGCTTTCTGAAGGAAAAGAGAAGGGAGCTTGTCAGCAGAAGGGGTACAGGGTTTCAGTTTGTGAATGAGTTTGTAGATGAAAGAGGTAGATATAGGTTTTAGAGAGAAGTTGAAGGAAGAGGTAGTTATGTTAGATGGTATATGAGAGTTGTTAGGGTTCATTTGTTTGGCTAGGGTTTGAATAGTTTCAGAGAAAAAAGAGTTGAAAGCATTAGCAGTCTGGAGAGGGGTTTCTGGGTCAGCATTAAGTGGGGAAGGAGTTTTAGCAGTTCCTGGGGAAAGAAGTCTATTTACTGATGACCGGAACTGTTTAGGGTTGTTAATATGAGTTTCCTGAAGTTTACAGTGGAAGTTTTTCTTGTCAGAGATTATTGGAAAAACAGTCACTGTGAACTTAAGAAAATATATGCTGCACTAGAAACTGGATTTGGAAGGGTTACACACTACAACTGTCTTTGATCATTTGAGTGTTTAGAGTAGCTGCTGGGTTACAAGAATTATATATCTCTCTCCAGACAGCAGGCCTGTTTGGGTGCCATTGTAAGAATTGATTAGACTGTACTGTACTGTAATTAACTGGAAACACTCTAATGAGACTGAAAACAAAAGTCTTTATCTGTTAATTACCCAAACTCATGCTAAACAGGTGCCAGTCTCTCCTTTATGGGCCACATCTTGTGTACTTTTCAGAATGAATTTTCCAAACACTGTAGTTTATGTTTGTGTCTTTCGGCTTTAACCGGTTAGGGGTTGCCACAGCGGAACTCCGGTCCGCTAATGATTGGCAGTAGATTAAGGAACACCCATTCACACATGTCGCTACACAGAAGATGCTCTAACTGAGAATCGAACGGGCAACGTCTCACTGTGAGGCGACAACGCTACCACAGCACCACCACCACAGTCTAAAACACTGTAGTTTATGTAATAATGCTTTATTAGATGTTTACAATATCTGAGTATTGTCTTCATTAACAGTGCTGATAAACAATATCCTGCACATCAAATTCTGATTGTCCTAAACAACTTAAACTAAAATAATAATAGTCTTTATTTGACCTGTCTTCTGTATTCAGGCTCAAGTGTCTGTATAGTAGCTTAATTTTTTTATAGTGCCAAGTCAAATGTACTAACTAACCTTAACTGAACTGCTATCCTGAACACAGCATATTATATTGCCTCAGTCCAGTAATTTCTTTCTTATTTAGTCCTCCTAACCTTGGTCTCAGACTTTGTCTCATATGTGTTTTGTTTAACATTTCATTAAGGAACATTCTGTAGCTGGCAAGATTTATCTTTCCCTTCAGAAAAGAACATTCTGTATTTCTGTATTTTTTACACACTTTATGCTTATCTTTCCTTTCTAATAAACTGTATCTCATGCTTGACCATCAAGGTTATTTTTCTTTCTGCTTAACTGTATTTTATGCATAAATAAACACAATTTATTTTACCCTTTAGCCTGTTTAATGTCTAATAACTACTCTAAAATAAAAGTCCCTAATCTAACAGCTTATGACAAACTTCCTGAGTTACAATTAATTGAACAGGTTGTAGTAAACTTCATAATAAAATGGGCTAAGTAGGCAACACCTAGAAAATAGAAGTCTGACTGAGCATCTACTGCAGAGAGAAGGGAAAGTAGAATTGCAAAACAAGATGGCTGGTATAAATATTCATTCAGAAATTCTCTGTAGTATGCATATAAATGTAGCTGCAACACATTGCAGTACAGCAGCAGTTAAGTTACTACATATTCAAACTTACTGAGAGTGTATTACTATCATTAACCCCACCATATGATTCTTG